>NC_059218.1:47493914-47593914 GCF_020615455.1 Coregonus clupeaformis | reverse complement strand
TACTTAAATTCACACAGGACACTGGATAAGACAGGAGAAGTACTCCAGGTATAACCAACTAACCCCAGCCCCCCGACACATAAACTACTGCAGCATAAATACTGGAGGCTGAGACAGGAGCGGTCCCGGAGACACTGTGGCCCCATCCGAAGAAACCCCGGACAGGGCCAAACAGGAAGGATATAACCCCACCCACTCTGCCAAAGCACAGCCCCCGCACCACTAGAGGGATATCCTCAACCACCAACTTACAATCCTGAGACAAGGCCGAGTATAGCCCACAGAGGTCTCCACCACAGCACAAACCAAGGGGGGCGCCAACCCAGACAGGAAGATCACGTCAGTAACTCAACCCACTCAAGTGACGCACCCCTCCCAGGGACGGCATGAAAGAGCACCAGCAAGCCAGTGACTCAGCCCCTGCAACAGGGTTAGAGGCAGAGAACCCCAGTGGAGAGGGGAACCGGCCTGGCAGAGACAGCAAGGGCTGTTCGTTGCTCCAGAGCCTTTCCGTTCACCTTCACACTCCTGGGCCAGACTACACTCAATCATATGACCTACTGAAGAGATAAGTCTTCAGTAAAGACTTAAAGGTTGAGACCGAGTCTGCGTCTCTCACATGGGTAGGCAGACTGTTCCATAAAAATGGAGATCTATAGGAGAAAGCCCTGCCTCCCGCTGTTTGCTTAGAAATTCTAGGGACAATTAGGAGGCCTGCGTCTTGTGACCGTAGCGTACGTATTGGTATGTACGGCAGGACCAACTCGGAAAGATAGGTAGGAGCAAGCCCATGTAACGCTTTATAGGTTAACAGTAAAACCTTGAAATCAGCCCTTGCCTTAACAGGAAGCCAGTGTAGGGAAGCTAGCACTGGAGTAATATGATCAAATTTCTTGGTTCTAGTCAGGATTCTAGCAGCCGTATTTAGCACTAACTGAAGTTTATTTCAGTGCTTTATCCGGGTAGCCGGAAAATAGAGCATTGCAGTAGTCTAACCTAGAAGTAACAAATGCATGGATTAATTTTTCTGCATCATTTTTGGACAGAAAATTTCTGATTTTTGCAATGTTACGTAGATGGAAAAAAGCTGTCCTTGAAACAGTCTTGATATGTTCGTCAAAAGGAGAGATCAGGGTCAAGAGTAACGCCGAGGTCCTTCACAGTTTTATTTGAGACGACTTTACAACCATCAAGATGAATTGTCAGATTTAACAGAAGATCTCTTTGTTTCTTGGGACCTAGAACAAGCATCTCTGTTTTGTCCGAGTTTAAAAGTAAAAAGTTTTCAGCCATCCACTTCCTTATGTCTGAAACACAGGCTTCTAGCGAGGGCAATTTTGGGGCTTCACCATGTTTCATTGAAATGTACAGCTGTGTGTCATCCGCATAGCAGTGAAAGTTAACATTATGTTTTTGAATAACATCCCCAAGAGGTAAAATATATAGTGAAAACAATAGTGGTCCTAAAACGGAACCTTGAGGAACACCGAAATGTACAGTTGATTTGTCGGAGGACAGACCATTCACAGAGACAAACTGATATCTTTCCGACAGGTAAGATCTAAACCAGGCCAGAACTTGTCCGTGTAGACCAATTTGGGTTTCCAGTCTCTCCAAAAGAATGTGGTGATCGATGGTGTCAAAGGCAGCACTAAGGTCTAGTAGCACGAGGACAGATGCAGAGCCTCGGTCTGACGCCATTAAAAGGTCATTTACCACCTTCACAAGTGCAGTCTCAGTGCTATGATGGGGTCTAAAACCAGACTGAAGCATTTCGTATACATTGTTTGTCTTCAGAAAGGCAGTGAAGTTGCTGCGCAACAGCTTTTTCTAAAATGTTTGAGAGGAATGGAAGATTCGATATAGGCCGATAGTTTTTTTATATTTTCCGGGTCAAGGTTTGGCTTTTTCAAGAGAGGCTTTATCACTGCCATTTTTAGTGAGTTTGGTACACATCCGGTGGATAGAGAGCTGTTTATTATGTTCAACATAGGAGGGCCAAGCACAGGAAGCAGCTCCTTCAGCAGTTTAGTAGGAATAGGATCCAGTATGCAGCTTGAAGGTTTAGAGGCCATGATTATTTTCATCATTGTGTCAAGAGATATAGTACTAAAACACTTAAGTGTCTCTCCCGATCCCAGGCCCTCGCAAGTCTGTGCAGATCCAGGACAGCTAAGCCCTGGAGGAATACGCAGATTCAAAGAGGAGTCCGTAATTTGCTTTCTAATGGTCATGATCTTTTCCTCAAAGAAGTTCATGAATTTATTACTGCTGAAGTGAAAGCCATCCTCTCTTGGGGAATGCTGCTTTTTAGTTAGCTTTGCAACAGTATCAAAAATAAATTTTGGATTATTCTTATTTTCCTCGATTAAGTTGGAAAAGTAGGATGATCGAGCAGCAGTGAGGGCTCTTCGGTACTGCACGGTACTGTCTTTCCAAGCTAGTCGGAAGACTTCCAGTTTGGTGTGGCGCCATTTCCGTTCCAATTTCCTGGAAGCTTGCTTCAAAGCTCGGGTATTTTCTGTATACCAGGGAGCTAGTTTCTTATGACAAATGTTTTTCGTTTTTGAGGGTGCAACTGCATCTAGGGTATTGCGCAAGGTTAAATTGAGTTCCTCAGTTAAGTGGTTAACTGATTTTTGTCCTCTGACGTCCTTGGGTAGGCAGAAGGAGTCTGGAAGGGCATCAAGGAATTTTTGTGTTGTCTGAGAATTTATAGCACGACTTTTGATGCTCCTTGGTTGGGGTCTGAGCAGATTATTTGTTGCGATTGCAAACGTAATAAAATGGTGGTCCGATAGTCCAGGATTTTGTGGAAAAACATTAAGATCTACAACATTTATTCCATGGGACAAAACTAGGTCCAGAGTATGACTGTGGCAGTGAGTAGGTCCAGAGACATGTTGGACAAAACCCACTGAGTCGATGATGGCTCGAAAGACTTTTGGAGTGGGTCTGTGGACTTCTCCATGTGAATATTAAAATCACCAAAAATTAGAATATGATCTGCTATGACTACAAGGTCTGATAGGAATTCAGGAAACTCAGAGAGGAACGCTGTATATGGCCCAGGAGGCCTGTAAACAGTAGCTATGAAAAGTGATTGAGTAGGCTGCATAGATTTCATGACTAGAAGCTCAAAAGATGAAAACGCCATTTTTTTTTTTGTAAATTGAAATTTGCTATCGTAAATGTTAGCAACACCTCCGCCTTTGCGGGATGCACGGGGAATATGGTCACTAGTGTAACCAGGAGGTGAGGCCTCATTTAACACAGCAAATTCATCAGGCTTAAGCCATGTTTCAGTCAGGCCAATCACATCAAGATTATGATCAGTGATTAGTTCATTGACTATGACTGCCTTTGAAGTGAGGGATCTAACATTAAGTAACCCTATTTTGAGATGTGAGGTATCACGATCTCTTTCAATAATGGCAGGAATGGAGGAGGTCTTTATCCTAATAAGATTGCTAGGGTGAACACCGCCATGTTTAGTTTTGCCCAACCTAGGGTCGAGGCACAGACACAGTCTCAATGGGTATGGCTGAGCTGACTACACTGACTATGCTATTGGCAGACTCCACTAAGCTGGCAGGTTGGCTAACAGCCTGCTGCCTGGCCTGCACCCTATTTCACTGTGGGGCTAGAGGAGTTAGAGCCCTATCTATGTTGGTAGATAAGAGGAGAGCATCCCTCCAGCTAGGATGGAGTCCGTCACTCCTCAGCAGGTCAGGCTTGGTCCTGTTTGTGGGTGAGTCCCAGAAAGAGGGCCAATTATCCACAAATGTTATCTTTTGGGAGGGGCAGAAAACAGTTTTCAACCAGCGATTGAGTGCTGAGACTCTGCTGTAGAGCTCGTCACTTCCCCTAACTGGGAGGGGGCCAGAGACAATTACTCGATGCCGACACATCTTTCTAGCTGATTTACACGCTGAAGCTATGTTGCACTTGGTGACCTCTGACTGTTTCATCCTAACATCGTTGGTGCCGACGTGGATAACAATATCTCTATACTCTCTACACTCGCCAGTTTTAGCTTTAGCCAGCACCATCTTTAGATTAGCCTTAATGTCGGTAGCCCTGCCCCCTGGTAAACAGTGTATGATCGCTGGGTGATTCGTTTTAAGTCTAATACTGCGGGTAATGGAGTCGCCAATGACTAGGGTTTTCAATTTGTCAGAGCTAATGGTGGGAGCCTTCGGCGTCTCAGACCCCGTAACGGGAGGAGTAGAGACAAGAGAAGACTCAGACTCAGACTCCGACTCGCTACATAATGGGGAAAACCGGTTGAAGGTTTCTGTCGGCTGAATGAGCGACACCGGTTGAGCATTCCAACAGTATTTCCCTCCAGAAGCCATGAGAAAGTTGTCCGGCTGCGGGGACTGTGCGGGGGGATTTATATTAACGTTACTGTCTGTACTTACTGGTGGCACAGACGCTGTTTCTTCCTTTCCTACACTGAAATTACCCTTGCCTAACGATTGCGTCTGAAGCTGGGCTTGTAGCACAGCTATTCTCGCCGTAAGGCGATCGTTCTCCTGTATATTATGAGTACAGCGACTGCAATTAGAAGACATCATGTTAATGTTACTACTTAGCTTCGGCTGTTGAAGATGTTGACGAACCATGTCCAGATAAAGCGTCCGGAGTGAAAAAGTTGAATAAGGGAAAAAAGTTGCGATGGAAAAAAGGAAAATAAAGTAAAGTTGGCAGCTAAAACGCACAGGAAAATGACTCTTCTGTCTCGGGATAAAACGTCCGGGGGTGAAAAAAGTTTAACGAAAAAAAGATGAGTGAGGACAAAACTAAAAAGTTGGTAAATTTGTTGAACACAGAGATTGATTAAACGTTTATTAAAAGTAAAACGTGAATAGTTTGGCAGGTAGCCAAGTAGCAACAAACAGCACAGCAGCACGGAGACAATGCGGAAGCGAGACGGAAGTGGTATCATCTCTATAGAGCTGCTGCCTGTGATGTCTGACTAAATCACTATTGTAGTAGTTATTCAGAGTAAATAAGGCAGACTTTAATGACTGCTGAATACCAACTATCAATCACGTAGATCATGTCTTTTCTATCAGGTGCAGATACCTCAAGAAGCAACTTCTTTCAATCCCTCTCCATCATGCCTTCTTCTGTCTCTTCACTCCATCGTGCCTTCTTCTGTCTCTTCACTCCATCATGCCTTCTTCTGTCTCTTCACTCCATCATGCCTTCTTCTGTCTCTTCACTCCATCATGTCCCTTGTCTGCTCGACACTAACATGTCGTAGCAGGTGTAAAAGAAACACTGGGCCCGCAATGGATTATGGTCATTGTAGTTAATTACCCTGTTTTCTGCAATAAACTATGTAGAAGTTTTTCTTGTTGGAAACTACAACTCGCTACTACATCACACAGTTCAGGCTTGATCTGATTCATCTCTAGAGAAACTATTCAATATGCGCATTGAGCTCACAACATTTTTTAAATAAGGAAATGGAATTCAAAATAATTGAACTAATGTCAATTAGTTGTTTAAAAAATGAAAAATAACCGACATTTCGGTGAATTGCTCAGCACTAGAAATTCATTAACATTTATTATGCTTGTTGTCAAACCCAGACAGCGCTAGTCAAACCCAGACAGCGCTAGTCAAACCCAGACAGCGCTAGTCAAACCCAGACAGCGCTAGTCAAACCCAGACAGCGCTAGTCAAACCCAGACAGCGCTAGTCAAACCCAGACAGCGCTAGTCAAACCCAGACAGTGCTAGTCAAACCCAGACAGCGCTAGTCAAACCAAGACCATGATGTCAGCGCACCATCAGCCTGTAATAACTGTTAGCTGTCCACACACACACATACACACACACACACACACACACACACACACACACACACACACACAGACACAGACACAGACACAGACACAGTTTGGTTAGTGGGAAATCAAAGCATCAAATCAAAAGCACAGCAGGAATGCTGGCCCATGTTGACTCCAATGCTACCCACAGTTGTGTCAAGTTGGCTGGATGTCCTTTGGGTGGGTGGGACCATTATTGATAAACACAGGAAACTGTTGAGCGTGAAAAACCCAACAGCGTTGCATTTCTTGATACAAGCCAGTGCGCCTGGCACCTACTACCATACACCATTCATAGGTACTTCAATATTTTGTCTTGCCCATTACATCAATAATGGATCATAGCGTTCACCTGGGTTTACCTGGTCAGTCTATGTCATGGAAAGAGCAGGTGTTCTTAATGTTTTGGAGAATCAGTGTGGATGTACAGTCGGAAAGTATTCAGACCCCTTGACTTTTTCCACATTTTGTTATTTTGTTACAGCCTTATTCTAAAATTGATTTAATTGTCCCCCCCCTCACATAATACCCTATAATGATAAAGCTAGAAATGTTTGGTAATGTATTCAAAATAAAAAACTGAAACATCTAATTTGTGACCGACTGTCTCGATTCGGTCTTACGAAGCAAAATTTGAAATTGTGTTTTTTACGTTGGATAAAAGCAGAGATACAGAGCGACAACATGGTATATCAGCACTGCATTTAAGGGAACAGTGGGAAAGTAATTATGCTTTGAAAGCTGATAAACTTGTAACCCCACTTTTAAGAAAATGGCCTTTGAATGTTTTGGTACCTACTGGAGAGCTCTTCTTTGTCTACACCCATTCAGCATCGTTCACACCCTCTTAAGCTTTAGCCCCACCCATCTCTTTAAGGTTGATTCGAGCGTTCTGACCTAACAACAGCAGTCAAGCACCCAAGCTAACTGGCTAACGTTGGCTAGCTTGCTAGCTACTTCCAGACACAGATTAGAGAATAGCTTATTGACCATTTTACTCACCCTAGCAGAGCTGGTTAGGATGTTTTTATGTTATCCAGAGCGTTGGTGACTGCAACTGTGCTGCTGGCAACGATTTACGCTTTTTTTGCCAACGTTTACTGACACCGGCCATATTCAACGGGTGTTGAGCGTTCGTAAATTTGTCAGTTATTCTGCGCTCTGGCACACTCAGACAAGAGTGCTCTGAAATCGGAGTAGATAGCCAGAGCAAATTTACCAGCTACGTCTATCAACAGTTGTTGCAGTGACATCATTAACATTCTTTTGAAATGGTTACTTGCATAGTGGAGCCTTTTGTTAAGACATGTTAGCTAGCTAGCTAGGTAAACAATTAACCATAATCCCAACTCATGACGTTACTACCCTGCATGAATCTGCAGGTAGCTAACCAACCAGGTTCAATGTTAGCTAGCTAACATTAGGCTATAACTAGCAATGCAAATGGCTCTGAGATATGAATAAGAAGATCATACACGTAACGTTAGCTAGTGAGCCAGCCAGCTAACGTTAGTTAGCTAGCTAACAGTACACTTTAACTTGAAATGAAAATTAGAAACGTGTAATATCTGAAAATGTAGCTAGCTAGACTATCTTATCCGTATACATGGATGGACGCTTCTCCCTGTCAAGGATGCCATGGTTGCCCTTAGTTTGAAGATGTAATCCAGAGACAGGTGTTTTCTCCATCTCATTAGCTATCATACTCTAATTCCACTGATTTCAAAACTCGGTCCTCCAGAAAGTGGAGAGCAACACTTATGCAGTTCTACTATGCGATATATATTTTTTAAAAGCAACGTTAGACAGGCTTACCTACACATACTGACCAGCTCAAATAGACAGAAGCGTGCTATTTGGCAGACCAATCCGAACTCATCTCTCGGCATGTCCAGCCCACTCATTATCTCAGCCAATCATAACTAGCGGGATGGTTGCTGTCTTTTTCTGTGGCTAAACCAACTAGGCTCATAATTTAACAATTTTATTCGTATTTACCGATGGCATACAAGTTTGTTATTAAGGCACATGAAAGCTCACATGTTCCAGAAGGTATTTCTGCTAAGAAATGCATTTTGATAAAAAAATAAATAAATTATGTTCAAATGGCGCTCCAGTGAAGTAGTGACATTTTCATGGTAGGACAACACATCTGTTAACACCAGAACATTCTCTCTTCCATCTTCCAGCTGGGTCATTGAAATATAAAGACACATCTGGATTCAGAATGTCAGGATATGGTGCATATTCACAAATTCCAAATACAGTGCATTCGGAAAGTATTCAGACCCCTTGACTTTTTCCACATTTTGTTAAGTTAAAGCCTTATTCTAAAATAGATTAAATTGTTTTTTTCCCCTTATCAATCTACACACAATCCCCATAATGACAAAGCAAAAACAGATTTTTAAACACTTTTGCAAATTTATAAAAAATAAAACACTGATATCACATTTACATAAGTATTCAGACCCTTTACTCAGTACTTTGTTGAAGGACATTTGGCAGCGATTACAGCCTCGAGTCTTCTTGAGTATGACGCTACAAGCTTGGCACACCTGTATTTGGGGAGTTTCTCCCATTCTTCTCTGCAGATCCTCTCAAGATCTATCAGGTTGGATGGGAATCGTTGCTGCACAGCTATTTTCAGGTCTCTCCAGAGATCTTCGATCGGGTTCAAGTCCGGGCTCTGGCAGGCCCACTCAAGGACATTCAGAGACTTGTCCCGAAGTCACTCCTGCGTTGTCTTGGCTGTGTGCTTAGGATCATTGTCCTGTTGGAAGCTGAATCTTCGTCCCAGTCTGAGGTCCTGAGCACTCTGGAGCAGGTTTTCATCAAGGATCTCTCTAAGATCATTGTCCTGTTGGAAGCTGAACCTTCGCCGGGGAAGCTTGATTTGGGGCAAAGTTTTAATAAGGAGTACAGGTTAGGGGGAGCTTGTTTTTGGGGCTACGAGTTAAAGGATAGCCAATACTAAGTATGGAGGGTAGTGGCCAGGGTGTATAGACGTCCTGGGGGACCGACACGCTGCTTACTGGACTAAATCCTTTTAGCTTATAATGCTTCTCCAGCAGACTCTGTTCAGTTTTCTTGATCAGATGGTGAACGCCCTCCTCGTCCCTTCCTTGTTCATGCCTCTCCCTTGGGATTTAAAAGTGCCATGACATTGATTCATACTACTGCTATAGAAACACATAAAGAGGTAGAGGAGCAAGGTGACGAGGAGGAGGAGGAAGGTGACGAGGAGGAAGAGGAGGGAAGTGATGAGGAGGAAGATGAGGAAAGTGAATAGACAGAGGAGGAGGAAGGTGCAGATACAGAGGAGGAGGAAGGTGAAGAGACAGAGGAGGAGGAAGGTGAAGAGAGAGGAGGAGGGGGGAGAGTGAGTATCATGAATAACATGGTATCAGTAGAGACGGTGGGAGGGAGTAGGGTGGTAGGCTATGTGAACTGCAAGAGCAAGGACTTCCAGAAGTGTGTGTGTGTGTGTGTTTGTGTGTGTGTGTGTGTGTGTGTTTGTATGTGTTTGTGTGTGTTTGTGTGTTTGTGTGTGTGTGTGTGTGTGTGTGTGTGTGTGTGTGTGTGTGTGCGTGCGTGCGTGCGTGTGTGTGTGTGTGTGTGTGCGTGTGTGTGTGTGTGTGTGTGTGTGTGTGTGTGTGTGTGTGTGCGTGCGTGTGACCATAGTTCTGTGAACAAGGCCTACTAGAAATCAATATGAAGAATACAAAGAGAAGAGAACCTTAGAAGAGCCTCAAAGAGAGAGAACATACGTGAAATAATCTCAGTGTCAGCTCATATAGATTTTCCTCATCTCCCTCTCTCTCCTTCTTTCTCTCTCTCTCTTTCTCTCTCTCTCTCTCTCTCTCTCTCTCTCTCTCTCTCTCTCTCTCTCTCTTCATATGATCAGATTAGAATTGCTATCAATAGAATAGCCTCTCTCATGAATGTGTGTGTGTATGTGTGTGTGTGTGTGTGTGTGTGTGTGTGTGTGTGTGTGTGTGTGTGTGTGTGTGTGCGTGCAAGCATGCGTACGTGTGTGTGTGTGTGATCAGTAATAAAGGCGGTTTGACTAATTATAGATACTAATTAACCTGTTTCATCCACACTCCTAAATGACACTAATTGAAAGGCAAAAACCCCAGCAGGTGTTCCATTTCTCTCCTTCTTTCTTCCCTCTTTCCCTCCCTTTTTCGCTGTCTCCACACCTTTCCAGCTTGTTCCTATCTCCACCCTGACTTTTTCCTTCAGTTATTATTTTTGTTCTGTCATTCCACTGGGAGCGAGGGAGGTAGTCTGGAGATGACGAGAGGAGTCTGAAGAGTCAGATAAGAGATACCGCGGAACAACGTCTCCTCTCTGAAGAGTCTCATCTTTCCATAGAGGGGTCATAGTAGTTTTTAGGGCAAACCGTTCGGACGCTACAGACGATTTTGCGATGGTCTGACTGACTCTAGCTCTGTCATCTTTCACCGCAGATGCGGAAGTGCGACATCGGAGGATGATGTTGTCACAAGCCGGGTTAGAACTCCGGTCTCAGATGTGTAGAGCTGGGGGTACTACCCCTTAGCCACAGAGGAAATGTTGTAGGACCCAAATGAAACACCCAAGGCAATACTCCAGGCAAGTAGATTTAATATTCCAAAACAGGAGGCAAAACAAAACAACTCCACGAGGGGAGAAAAACAAACTAAAGATAACTTCAACAACTTACTAGGACAGACACGGTGAGACAAAGCAGGAGACACACAGTCAGGACGCAATAACCAAGTGAGAAACAAGGGGAAAACACACAGCTAAAATACTCAAGGGGAAACAAGGCACAGGTGACATAGATAAGCTAATTAGGACACATGAGGAAAAACTAAGGCAAAAGGGGGAACACAGCTGACCTCTAGAGGCCAGGAGACAAACAGGGGAAGCAGGAAGCTGACAGGGACCCCCTCCTCTAGGAACGACTCCTGGCGTTCCTTCCAGAACACCCTGGCCCCAGGGTGCGAAAATCTCGGATCAACCCTGGGTCCAGGATGTCCCTGGCTGGAACCCAGGAGCGCTCCTCTGGCCCGTAGCCCTCCCAGTCCACCAGATACTGCAGAGAGTTCTGGACCCTCCGGGAGTCCAGTATCCGGCGGACTGTGTAGGCTGGCTGGCCGTCTATGATCCTGGGAGGTGGCGGGGGTCTGTGGGGGGGGCAAAAGGAGAAGACAAGACAGGTTTAAGGAGTGAAACATGGAAAGTGGGGTTAACTCTAAGGGAGCGAGGCAGAACTAAACGATACGACACAGGGTTAACCTTTCTAGAAATGCGGAAAGGGCCGATGTATCTCTGGGAAAGCTTCTTGGATTCGACCCGGAGGGGCAAGTTCTTAGTGGCCACCAAACTCTCTGACCAGCTCGGAAACTAGGGGCCGTCCGGCGGTGGCGATTAGCCTGACTTTGGTATCTCTGGGAGGTCCGAAGGAGGGTACACCTGGCCTTCTTCCAGGTCCGCCTACAGCGTTGGACAAAGCGCTGGGCCGAGGGAACACCAACTTGCGCCTCTTCCTCTGGAAACAAAGGAGGGTTGTAACCGAACTGGCATTCGAAGGGGGACAATCCGGTGGCTGAGGACTGGAGGGTGTTGTGGGCATATTCAGCCCAAATGATATAGGTGGCCCAAGACGTGGGATTACTGGCCGCCATACACCGCAGGGTGGTCTCCAGATCCTGATTAATCCGTTCCGTTTGGCCATTAGACTCTGGATGGAATCCTGACGATAGGCTGGCTGTGGCCCCAATAAGCCTGCAGAAGGCCCCCCAAAACCGGGACGAAAATTGGGGACCTCGGTCAGAGACCACGTCCAGGGGAATGCCAAATATCCGGAAGACATGGTTCATGAGGAGCTCAGCAGTCTCCTTAGCCGAGGGCAGCTTGGGCAGGGGAATAAACCGGGCAGCCTTAGAGAAACGGTCTACCACCACAAGGATGACGGTGTAGCCCTGGGATAGAGGAAGTCCCCGTAACAAAGTCCAGCGAAAGGTGTGACCATGGCCTTCGAGGAACAGGTAAGGGATGGAGCAGTCCCTGGGGTCGCTGGCGTGTCGACTTTCCCTGGTTGCACACAGGGCAGGCCTCAACGTAGACCTGCACGTCCTTCTTGATGGACGGCCACCAAAACCGCCGTCGGAGGAACTCCAGTGTGCGAGCACTGCCAGGATGGCATGTCAAGGGCGACTCATGACCCCACTGCAAGCGCGGGCCCGAACCGAGAGAGGAACGTACAGGCGACCGGCAGGACCACCGCCTGGATCGGGCTCATGGGCAAGAGCTTCTCGTACCCTCTTTCTAGTTCCCACTGAAGAGGTGCGACGATCCTAGACCTCGGAATAATCGATGCCAAGGGCTTCTCTTGTACCTCGGGAGAATAGACTCGAGACAGAGCATCCGGCTTGACGTTCTTGGTGCCAGGTCGGTAAGTCAGGATGAACTGGAATCGATTAAAGAAAAGGGACCATCGTGCTTGCCGAGGGTTCATCCGCTTAGCCTGTTGGAGATATTCCAGGTTCTTGTGGTCTGTGAGAACCTGGAAAGGGTGCTGAGCCCCCTCAAGCCAATGGCGCCACTCTTCCAAGGCCAGTTTAACCGCAAGCAACTCTAGATCCCCCACGTGGTAGTTGCGCTCGGCCTCAGACAGGCGACGAGACATGAAGGCACAAGGGTGTAATCTCCCATCCGCACCCCCTCTGTGACAGGACGGCTCCCACCCCCACCTCTGAGGCGTCCACCTCCACCACGAAAGGTCTCTCTGGGTCAGGGGTCACCAGAATCGGAGCAGAAGTGAAGCGGCGCTTGAGATCTCGAAGGCCCCTGCTGCTTCCGGACCCCAGTGAATCTTGGTCCCTCCTCCCTTGGTAAGCGTCGTCAAGGGGGCTACCACCGAGCTGAAATTCTTGATGAACTTCCGATAGAAGTTAGAAAAGCCAATGAACCGTTGAACCTCCTTGACCGTGGCAGGTGTGGGCCAATCGTGGACCGCCTTGACCTTCTTGGGATCCATCTCTAGGTGCCCGGGAGTGACAATAAACCCGAGAAACTGAGTCTGAGAAACATGAAATTCACACTTCTCAGGCTTAACGTAGAGGTGATTGTCAAGGAGCCTCTGGAGAACCCGGCTAACATGCCCCTCATGCTCCTTCAGTGACCTCGAGAAGATGAGGATATCGTCCAGGTACACGAAGACGAACAGATTAAGCATATCCCGGAGAACATCATTAATCAGGGCTTGGAATACTGCGGGGGCATTGGTGAGCCCGAACGGCATCACCCGATATTCATAGTGTCCCGTGGCGTGTTGAACGCCGTCTTCCATTCGTCTCCTGGCCGGATCCGCACGAGATGGTAAGCATTGCGGAGATCCAGCTTAGTAAAAATGGAAGCCCCTTGAAGCAGCTCAAAAGCAGTGGCCATGAGAGGAAGAGGGTATCGATTCCGAACCGTGATCTTGTTGAGTCCCGGTAATCAATACAAGGCCTCAGACCCCCGTCTTTCTTTTCAACAAAAAGAAGCCCGCCCCAGCCGGGGAAGTAGAGGCATAGTTGAGGCCGGCTGCCAAGGGACTCCTTAATGTAAGTGTCCATAGCTGCGTGCTCGGGGAGGACAAGGAAAAGATCCGACCTCTAGGAGGGCAGCACCCAGGAGTAGATCAATGGCACAGTCATAAGTGCGATGAGGCGGCAAGGCAGTAGCCCGGGCCTTGCTGAACACTGTTTTGAACCGATGGTAAACACTGGGGACTCGGGAGACGTCAACAGACTCTTGAAACTGGGTACTAGGGGCTGAGGAACTCTGAAGCATGCAGGTGAGTTGGCAAGTGGGACCCCAGCTAAGAATGGTGCCAGTAGGCCAGTCGATCTGGGGATTATGTCTGCATAGCCAAGGGTGACCCAGGATAATAGGATACTCGGGAGAGTCAATGAGATAGAAGGTCTCCTCCTGCTGGTGTTGAGAGATGGTAAGTCGCAGGGACTGAGTCGCCTCAGTAACTTTTCCTGGTTCCAGAGGTCGGCCATCTAAGGCTGTAACTGCCTGGGGTTGAGGAAGTAGTTGGGTAGGGATCTTAAGTTCCTTAGCCAAGGTTACATCCATAAAATCACCTGCGGCACCGGAATCGATCATAGCCTGGACCCGATGCTGGTGGCCCTCCCAGGACAGAGTGGCTGGAATAGCTAGGACCGCGTTAGTAGGAGGAGCTCTAATTTTCCCCATCACAACCCTCCTGTAGCTGGGCGGGGACAGGCGTTTCCCGAAGCTCGGGGCAAGTGGAGCCGAAGTGGCCGGCAACCCCGCAGTAGAGGCACCGACGCTCCCTCATGCGACGTTCCCTTTCGTTGGAAGAAAGCCTGGAACGGCCTAACTGCATGCTCTCCGGGGAATCTTGGGGCAGTTCAGGAGCCGGGGCAGCTCTGAATGACGGAGTCCAAACAGGAGAAACAGAGCTGCTCAGAGGAACTTGGGACTGAGACACCTGACGGCGAGCCGTTCTCCGCTCTCTTAGACGATTGTCCAGGCGGATGGCCAAGGCTATGAGGACTCGAGATCTTCAGCTGGTTCACGGGTGGCTAACTCATCTTGAAGGGGCTCAGATAACCCTCCCTGAAAGCAGACCCTCAGCGCTTCATCATTCCATCCGCTCCTTGCTGCTATGGTTCGAACTCAATGGCAAAATCTGCCGTGCTTCGGGGGCCCTGACGGAGAGACAGTAGGCGCTTGGAAGCCTCCCGCCCACTGACAGGATGATCGAACACCCGCTTGGAATTCTTCTACAAATGCAGCGTGGGAGTCACAACAGGCCTCCTGGGACTGCCACACCGCAGAGGCCCAGGCGAGCGCCTTGTCTGAAAGAAGGGTAATGAGGTAGGCAATCTTGGAACGGTCTGTGGGAAAACTTGAGGGTTGGAGCTCGAAGGTGAGGGAGCATTGGGTGAGGAAACCCTGACAAGAGCTTGGATCCCCAGAAAAGGGCTTGGGAGGTGGTAGTCGGGGCTCCGCCAACCGAGAAGGCCTGTCGTCACTGGGAGGTGACCGGGGGGAAGGGGGAGAACCAAGGAGGCGTTCAAAGAGCTGGTGAAGGGAACTCATCATTTCGGCCAGGAGTTGAGAATGTCTAGCCATCAGCTCCTCTTGTCGGCTGAGAACGGCTTCATGGCGCTGGAAAGAAGCCTCATGTCGAATGATCACCGCCAACAGGTCCTGGGAACTGAGTGTTTCTGGGTCCATGATTGACTTGGTTATTCTGTCACAAGCCGGGTTAGAACTCCGGTCTCAGATGTGTAGAGCTGGGGGTACTACCCCTTAGCCACAGAGGAAATGTTGTAGGACCCAAATGAAACACCCAAGGCAATACTCCAGGCAAGTAGATTTAATATTCCAAAACAGGAGGCAAAACAAAACAACTCCACGAGGGGAGAAAAACAAACTAAAGATAACTTCAACAACTTACTAGGACAGACACGGTGAGACAAAGCAGGAGACACACAGTCAGGACGCAATAACCAAGTGAGAAACAAGGGGAAAACACACAGCTAAAATACTCAAGGGGAAACAAGGCACAGGTGACATAGATAAGCTAATTAGGACACATGAGGAAAAACTAAGGCAAAAGGGGAACACAGCTGACCTCTAGAGGCCAGGAGACAAACAGGGGAAGCAGGAAGCTGACAGATGTGGATTGAGATGCATACAATACAAAAAAAAATCCAATGTAGGTATGTCTAGCTTAAACGGACAGATTTTTTATGGGGATTCATTTATCAGGCTAATTAGGACAATGCCTCTAGAGGGTTAAAATTCAAAACATGTATCTTTCTAATAATGCGTGAGTGAGATTTAGGTATTTTAACATCTCATATGCAGGCAACAGGACAATGGTCACTGACCTCATTAGCAAATATCCCATTGGCTGTAAACTTGTGAGGAGCATTTATTAGAATAATGTCTAAAAGAGTAGATTTTTCAGGGTGTTTGACGTTGGGGTGAGTTGGTTTTAGTCATCAGCTGTTAGATTTAGCTCAGCACAAATATCTTTCAGCCCATCAGACACTGGCAGGAACCAGTCCAGATTAAAGATCACCCACTATTAATAATTTATATGTATCATAGTTCGAAAGCAATGTCAGACAATTAGTTAAGAGTATGGTTGAGAAGCAATGAAATACATTTTAGAAATCAAAACTTCTGGCATTTACATGAATCAATCCAAGGCCCCAGCTGCGGGATTTCAGATCAGACGGAGTCTCTAATACCAACATCCCCCGTTTAGAAAATACCATAGGGTTGGCTTGAATTTAAATAGATACAAGAACTGGAACTAAACCATCAGGCATATGCCTCGAAACGAGGACGTGGATTTAAAACAGGAGTCAATGAGGAATTAATTACCTGTTGCAGGCAAGGACTGATATCGTTTTTTTGTTGTTGTTGTTGTAATTCTTTGATACTAGCACTCAGCATCCTAGCTACTCTCCTGTTCGGGTGCAAGCCGTTCCTTTTTAAGAACTGAGGACATTCCCAAAAACAATTCTAAAATTGTCAGTAAAATCCTACGGTCTTTCTGGGCCAAAGTTTTGACTTCATCCAAAGAGTCCAGCGAAAAATAGCCGGGATAAACGATCAACTCCACAAATAGGGCTGGAAAAGATAGTCCACTTGCCGGTAGCCTGTCCCTCAGATATTCTAAATCTCGTCTCAATTCCCCCCATTGCCGCAGCCTGATGTCGTTAGTACCGGCATGCAGCTTCTGGGTTTCGGTCTAAGATGACCGCAAGCTCCCGGGTAATGTTACGCACCCTGGCTCCAGGGAAGCAGAAAGTCTTTGCCACGGCAACCATCACATCCTGGACAATGGAACTCTTGATGATGGCTACCTTGGTATGAGTGGGTTGTGGATTCTCAGGTCACACAGGACCAGCTATCCTGGATGGCTGAGGTACGGCGGGGGTGGAAGGGGAGTCTGTGGGACGTGGTCTGGGGGGCTGCTCCAGGGGATGGCCAGCTCAGTAACCCAGAAGTTGAGTGGGAAGGACGGGGGGGGGGAATGGGGGGCGGGATGTATTGGAATTATTCTTCTCTCCTACTTCTAACTCAATTCCAATTAGCTTCCGATGGTGTAAAGCAAAACGAAGTAGATCTCCGGTTCGCGTCAGTGGGTTGTGTTAATACGGGAAAGTGGTCAAAGGTAGTATCCTCAGTAACTACTGTAGAGGAGACCAGTCTCATCAGGTAGTATCCTCAGTAACTACTGTAGAGGAGACCAGTCTCATCAGGTAGTATCCTCAGTAACTACTGTAGAGGAGACCAGTCTCATCAGGTAGTATCAGTAACTACTGTAGAGGAGACCAGTCTCATCAGGTAGTATCCTCAGTAACTACTGTAGAGGAGACCAGTCTCATCAGGTAGTATCCTCAGTAACTACTGTAGAGGAGACCAGTCTCATCAGGTAGTATCCTCAGTAACTACTGTAGAGGAGACCAGTCTCATCAGGTAGTATCCTCAGTAACTACTGTAGAGGAGACCAGTCTCATCAGGTAGTATCAGTAACTACTGTAGAGGAGACCAGTCTCATCAGGTAGTATAAGTAACTACTGTAGAGGAGCCCAGTCTCATCAGGTAGTATCCTCAGTAACTACTGTAGAGGAGACCAGTCTCATCAGGTAGTATCAGTAACTACTGTAGAGGAGACCAGTCTCATCAGGTAGTATCCTCAGTAACTACTGTAGAGGACACCTGTCTCATCAGGTAGTATCCTCAGTAACTACTGTAGAGGAGACCAGTCTCATCAGGTAGTATCATTAACTACTGTAGAGGAGACCAGTCTCATCAGGTAGTATCCTCAGTAACTACTGTAGAGGAGACCAGTCTCATCAGGTAGTATCCTCAGTAACTACTGTAGAGGAGACCAGTCTCATCAGGTAGTATCCTCAGTAACTACTGTAGAGGAGACCAGTCTCATCAGGTAGTATCCTCAGTAACTACTGTAGAGGAGACCAGTCTCATCAGGTAGTATCAGTAACTACTGTAGAGGAGACCAGTCTCATCAGGTAGTATCCTCAGTAACTACTGTAGAGGAGACCAGTCTCATCAGGTAGTATCCTCAGTAACTACTGTAGAGGAGACCAGTCTCATCAGGTAGTATCCTCAGTAACTACTGTAGAGGAGACCAGTCTCATCAGGTAGTATCAGTAACTACTGTAGAGGAGACCAGTCTCATCAGGTAGTATCCTCAGTAACTACTGTAGAGGAGACCAGTCTCATCAGGTAGTATCCTTAGTAACTACTGTAGAGGAGACCAGTCTCATCAGGTAGTATCCTCAGTAACTACTGTAGAGGAGACCAGTCTCATCAGGTAGTATCCTCAGTAACTACTGTAGAGGAGACCAGTCTCATCAGGTAGTATCCTCAGTAACTACTGTAGAGGAGACCAGTCTCATCAGGTAGTATCAGTAACTACTGTAGAGGAGACCAGTCTCATCAGGTAGTATCCTCAGTAACTACTGTAGAGGAGACCAGTCTCATCAGGAAGTATCCTCAGTAACTACTGTAGAGGAGACCAGTCTCATCAGGTAGTATCCTCAGTAACTACTGTAGAGGAGACCAGTCTCATCAGGTAGTATCCTCAGTAACTACTGTAGAGGAGAACAGTCTCATCAGGTAGTATCAGTAACTACTGTAGAGGAGACCAGTCTCATCAGGTAGTATCCTCAGTAACTACTGTAGAGGAGACCAGTCTCATCAGGTAGTATCCTCAGTAACTACTGTAGAGGAGACCAGTCTCATCAGGTAGTATCCTTAGTAACTACTGTAGAGGAGACCAGTCTCATCAGGTAGTATCCTCAGTAACTACTGTAGAGGAGACCAGTCTCATCAGGTAGTATCCTCAGTAACTACTGTAGAGGAGACCAGTCTCATCAGGTAGTATCCTCAGTAACTACTGTAGAGGAGACCAGTCTCATCAGGTAGTATCCTCAGTAACTACTGTAGAGGAGACCAGTCTCATCAGGTAGTATCCTCAGTAACTACTGTAGAGGAGACCAGTCTCATCAGGTAGTATCCTCAGTAACTACTGTAGAGGAGACCAGTCTCATCAGGTAGTATCCTCAGTAACTACTGTAGAGGAGAACAGTCTCATCAGGTAGTATCCTCAGTAACTACTGTAGAGGAGACCAGTCTCATCAGGTAGTATCCTCAGTAACTACTGTAGAGGAGACCAGTCTCATCAGGTAGTATCTCAGTAACTACTGTAGAGGAGACCAGTCTCATCAGGTAGTATCCTCAGTAACTACTGTAGAGGAGACCAGTCTCATCAGGTAGTATCCTCAGTAACTACTGTAGAGGAGACCAGTCTCATCAGGTAGTATCCTCAGTAACTACTGTAGAGGAGACCAGTCTCATCAGGTAGTATCCTCAGTAACTACTGTAGAGGAGACCAGTCTCATCAGGTAGTATCCTCAGTAACTACTGTAGAGGAGACCAGTCTCATCAGGTAGTATCCTCAGTAACTACTGTAGAGGAGACCAGTCTCATCAGGTAGTATCCTCAGTAACTACTGTAGAGGAGACCAGTCTCATCAGGTAGTATCCTCAGTAACTACTGTAGAGGAGACCAGTCTCATCAGGTAGTATCCTCAGTAACTACTGTAGAGGAGACCAGTCTCATCAGGTAGTATCCTCAGTAACTACTGTAGAGGAGACCAGTCTCATCAGGTAGTATCCTCAGTAACTACTGTAGAGGAGACCAGTCTCATCAGGTAGTATCCTCAGTAACTACTGTAGAGGAGACCAGTCTCATCAGGTAGTATCAGTAACTACTGTAGAGGAGACCAGTCTCATCAGGTAGTATCCTCAGTAACTACTGTAGAGGAGACCAGTCTCATCAGGTAGTATCCTCAGTAACTACTGTAGAGGAGACCAGTCTCATCAGGTAGTATCCTCAGTAACTACTGTAGAGGAGACCAGTCTCATCAGGTAGTATCCTCAGTAACTACTGTAGAGGAGACCAGTCTCATCAGGTAGTATCCTCAGTAACTACTGTAGAGGAGACCAGTCTCATCAGGTAGTATCCTCAGTAACTACTGTAGAGGAGACCAGTCTCATCAGGTAGTATCCTCAGTAACTACTGTAGAGGAGACCAGTCTCATCAGGTAGTATCCTCAGTAACTACTGTAGAGGAGACCAGTCTCATCAGGTAGTATCCTCAGTAACTACTGTAGAGGAGACCAGTCTCATCAGGTAGTATCCTCAGTAACTACTGTAGAGGAGACCAGTCTCATCAGGTAGTATCCTCAGTAACTACTGTAGAGGAGACCAGTCTCATCAGGTAGTATCCTCAGTAACTACTGTAGAGGAGACCAGTCTCATCAGGTAGTATCCTCAGTAACTACTGTAGAGGAGACCAGTCTCATCAGGTAGTATCCTCAGTAACTACTGTAGAGGAGACCAGTCTCATCAGGTAGTATCCTCAGTAACTACTGTAGAGGAGACCAGTCTCATCAGGTAGTATCCTCAGTAACTACTGTAGAGGAGACCAGTCTCATCAGGTAGTATCCTCAGTAACTACTGTAGAGGAGACCAGTCTCATCAGGTAGTATCCTCAGTAACTACTGTAGAGGAGACCAGTCTCATCAGGTAGTATCCTCAGTAACTACTGTAGAGGAGACCAGTCTCATCAGGTAGTATCCTCAGTAACTACTGTAGAGGAGACCAGTCTCATCAGGTAGTATCCTCAGTAACTACTGTAGAGGAGACCAGTCTCATCAGGTAGTACTCAGTAACTACTGTAGAGGAGACCAGTCTCATCAGGTAGTATCCTCAGTAACTACTGTAGAGGAGACCAGTCTCATCAGGTAGTATTCAGTAACTACTGTAGAGGAGACCAGTCTCATCAGGTAGTATCCTCAGTAACTACTGTAGAGGAGACCAGTCTCATCAGGTAGTATCCTCAGTAACTACTGTAGAGGAGACCAGTCTCATCAGGTAGTATCCTCAGTAACTACTGTAGAGACCAGTCTCATCAGGTAGTATCCTCAGTAACTACTGTAGAGGAGACCAGTCTCATCAGGTAGTATCCTCAGTAACTACTGTAGAGGAGACCAGTCTCATCAGGTAGTATCCTCAGTAACTACTGTAGAGGAGACCAGTCTCATCAGGTAGTATCCTCAGTAACTACTGTAGAGGAGACCAGTCTCATCAGGTAGTATCCTCAGTAACTACTGTAGAGGAGACCAGTCTCATCAGGTAGTATCCTCAGTAACTACTGTAGAGGAGACCAGTCTCATCAGGTAGTATCAGTAACTACTGTAGAGGAGACCAGTCTCATCAGGTAGTATCCTCAGTAACTACTGTAGAGGAGACCAGTCTCATCAGGTAGTATCCTCAGTAACTACTGTAGAGGAGACCAGTCTCATCAGGTAGTATCCTCAGTAACTACTGTAGAGGAGACCAGTCTCATCAGGTAGTATCCTCAGTAACTACTGTAGAGGAGACCAGTCTCATCAGGTAGTATCCTCAGTAACTACTGTAGAGGAGACCAGTCTCATCAGGTAGTATCCTCAGTAACTACTGTAGAGGAGACCAGTCTCATCAGGTAGTATCCTCAGTAACTACTGTAGAGGAGACCAGTCTCATCAGGTAGTATCTCAGTAACTACTGTAGAGGAGACCAGTCTCATCAGGTAGTATCCCTCAGTAACTACTGTAGAGGAGACCAGTCTCATCAGGTAGTATCCTCAGTAACTACTGTAGAGGAGACCAGTCTCATCAGGTAGTATCCTCAGTAACTACTGTAGAGGAGACCAGTCTCATCAGGTAGTATCCTCAGTAACTACTGTAGAGAGACCAGTCTCATCAGGTAGTATCCTCAGTAACTACTGTAGAGGAGACCAGTCTCATCAGGTAGTATCCTCAGTAACTACTGTAGAGGAGACCAGTCTCATCAGGTAGTATCTCAGTAACTACTGTAGAGGAGACCAGTCTCATCAGGTAGTATCCTCAGTAACTACTGTAGAGGAGACCAGTCTCATCAGGTAGTATCCTCAGTAACTACTGTAGAGGAGACCAGTCTCATCAGGTAGTATCCTCAGTAACTACTGTAGAGGAGACCAGTCTCATCAGGTAGTATCTCAGTAACTACTGTAGAGGAGACCAGTCTCATCAGGTAGTATCCTCAGTAACTACTGTAGAGGAGACCAGTCTCATCAGGTAGTATCCTCAGTAACTACTGTAGAGGAGACCAGTCTCATCAGGTAGTATCCTCAGTAACTACTGTAGAGGAGACCAGTCTCATCAGGTAGTATCCTCAGTAACTACTGTAGAGGAGACCAGTCTCATCAGGTAGTATCCTCAGTAACTACTGTAGAGGAGACCAGTCTCATCAGGTAGTATCCTCAGTAACTACTGTAGAGGAGACCAGTCTCATCAGGTAGTATCAGTAACTACTGTAGAGGAGACCAGTCTCATCAGGTAGTATCCTCAGTAACTACTGTAGAGGAGACCAGTCTCATCAGGTAGTATCCTCAGTAACTACTGTAGAGGAGACCAGTCTCATCAGGTAGTATCCTCAGTAACTACTGTAGAGGAGACCAGTCTCATCAGGTAGTATCCTCAGTAACTACTGTAGAGGAGACCAGTCTCATCAGGTAGTATCCTCAGTAACTACTGTAGAGGAGAACAGTCTCATCAGGTAGTATCCTCAGTAACTACTGTAGAGGAGACCAGTCTCATCAGGTAGTATCCTCAGTAACTACTGTAGAGGAGACCAGTCTCATCAGGTAGTATCAGTAACTACTGTAGAGGAGACCAGTCTCATCAGGTAGTATCCTCAGTAACTACTGTAGAGGAGACCAGTCTCATCAGGTAGTATCCTCAGTAACTACTGTAGAGAGACCAGTCTCATCAGGTAGTATCCTCAGTAACTACTGTAGAGGAGACCAGTCTCATCAGGTAGTATCCTCAGTAACTACTGTAGAGGAGACCAGTCTCATCAGGTAGTATCCTCAGTAACTACTGTAGAGGAGACCAGTCTCATCAGGTAGTATCCTCAGTAACTACTGTAGAGGAGACCAGTCTCATCAGGTAGTATCCTCAGTAACTACTGTAGAGGAGACCAGTCTCATCAGGTAGTATCCTCAGTAACTACTGTAGAGGAGACCAGTCTCATCAGGTAGTATCCTCAGTAACTACTGTAGAGGAGACCAGTCTCATCAGGTAGTATCCTCAGTAACTACTGTAGAGGAGACCAGTCTCATCAGGTAGTATCCTCAGTAACTACTGTAGAGGAGACCAGTCTCATCAGGTAGTATCCTCAGTAACTACTGTAGAGGAGACCAGTCTCATCAGGTAGTATCTCAGTAACTACTGTAGAGGAGACCAGTCTCATCAGGTAGTATCCTCAGTAACTACTGTAGAGGAGACCAGTCTCATCAGGTAGTATCCTCAGTAACTACTGTAGAGGAGACCAGTCTCATCAGGTAGTATCCTCAGTAACTACTGTAGAGGAGACCAGTCTCATCAGGTAGTATCCTCAGTAACTACTGTAGAGGAGACCAGTCTCATCAGGTAGTATCCTCAGTAACTACTGTAGAGGAGACCAGTCTCATCAGGTAGTATCCTCAGTAACTACTGTAGAGGAGACCAGTCTCATCAGGTAGTATCCTCAGTAACTACTGTAGAGGAGACCAGTCTCATCAGGTAGTATTAGTAACTACTGTAGAGGAGACCAGTCTCATCAGGTAGTATCCTCAGTAACTACTGTAGAGGAGACCAGTCTCATCAGGTAGTATCCTCAGTAACTACTGTAGAGGAGACCAGTCTCATCAGGTAGTATCCTCAGTAACTACTGTAGAGGAGACCAGTCTCATCAGGTAGTATCCTCAGTAACTACTGTAGAGGAGACCAGTCTCATCAGGTAGTATCCTCAGTAACTACTGTAGAGGAGACCAGTCTCATCAGGTAGTATCCTCAGTAACTACTGTAGAGGAGACCAGTCTCATCAGGTAGTATCCTCAGTAACTACTGTAGAGGAGACCAGTCTCATCAGGTAGTATCCTCAGTAACTACTGTAGAGGAGACCAGTCTCATCAGGTAGTATCCTCAGTAACTACTGTAGAGGAGACCAGTCTCATCAGGTAGTATCCTCAGTAACTACTGTAGAGGAGACCAGTCTCATCAGGTAGTATCCTCAGTAACTACTGTAGAGGAGACCAGTCTCATCAGGTAGTATCCTCAGTAACTACTGTAGAGGAGACCAGTCTCATCAGGTAGTATCCTCAGTAACTACTGTAGAGGAGACCAGTCTCATCAGGTAGTATCCTCAGTAACTACTGTAGAGGAGACCAGTCTCATCAGGTAGTATCCTCAGTAACTACTGTAGAGGAGACCAGTCTCATCAGGTAGTATCCTCAGTAACTACTGTAGAGGAGACCAGTCTCATCAGGTAGTATCCTCAGTAACTACTGTAGAGGAGACCAGTCTCATCAGGTAGTATCCTCAGTAACTACTGTAGAGGAGACCAGTCTCATCAGGTAGTATCCTCAGTAACTACTGTAGAGGAGACCAGTCTCATCAGGTAGTATCCTCAGTAACTACTGTAGAGGAGACCAGTCTCATCAGGTAGTATCCTCAGTAACTACTGTAGAGGAGACCAGTCTCATCAGGTAGTATCCTCAGTAACTACTGTAGAGGAGACCAGTCTCATCAGGTAGTATCCTCAGTAACTACTGTAGAGGAGACCAGTCTCATCAGGTAGTATCCTCAGTAACTACTGTAGAGGAGACCAGTCTCATCAGGTAGTATCCTCAGTAACTACTGTAGAGGAGACCAGTCTCATCAGGTAGTATCCTCAGTAACTACTGTAGAGGAGACCAGTCTCATCAGGTAGTATCCTCAGTAACTACTGTAGAGGAGACCAGTCTCATCAGGTAGTATCCTCAGTAACTACTGTAGAGGAGACCAGTCTCATCAGGTAGTATCCTCAGTAACTACTGTAGAGGAGACCAGTCTCATCAGGTAGTATCCTCAGTAACTACTGTAGAGGAGACCAGTCTCATCAGGTAGTATCCTCAGTAACTACTGTAGAGGAGACCAGTCTCATCAGGTAGTATCCTCAGTAACTACTGTAGAGGAGACCAGTCTCATCAGGTAGTATCCTCAGTAACTACTGTAGAGGAGACCAGTCTCATCAGGTAGTATCCTCAGTAACTACTGTAGAGGAGACCAGTCTCATCAGGTAGTATCCTCAGTAACTACTGTAGAGGAGACCAGTCTCATCAGGTAGTATCCTCAGTAACTACTGTAGAGGAGACCAGTCTCATCAGGTAGTATCAGTAACTACTGTAGAGGAGACCAGTCTCATCAGGTAGTATCCTCAGTAACTACTGTAGAGACCAGTCTCATCAGGTAGTATCCTCAGTAACTACTGTAGAGGAGACCAGTCTCATCAGGTAGTATCCTCAGTAACTACTGTAGAGGAGACCAGTCTCATCAGGTAGTATCCTCAGTAACTACTGTAGAGGAGACCAGTCTCATCAGGTAGTATCCTCAGTAACTACTGTAGAGGAGACCAGTCTCATCAGGTAGTATCCTCAGTAACTACTGTAGAGGAGACCAGTCTCATCAGGTAGTATCCTCAGTAACTACTGTAGAGGAGACCAGTCTCATCAGGTAGTATTCAGTAACTACTGTAGAGGAGACCAGTCTCATCAGGTAGTATCCTCAGTAACTACTGTAGAGGAGACCAGTCTCATCAGGTAGTATCCTCAGTAACTACTGTAGAGGAGACCAGTCTCATCAGGTAGTATCCTCAGTAACTACTGTAGAGGAGACCAGTCTCATCAGGTAGTATCCTCAGTAACTACTGTAGAGGAGACCAGTCTCATCAGGTAGTATCCTCAGTAACTACTGTAGAGGAGACCAGTCTCATCAGGTAGTATCCTCAGTAACTACTGTAGAGGAGACCAGTCTCATCAGGTAGTATCCTCAGTAACTACTGTAGAGGAGACCAGTCTCATCAGGTAGTATCCTCAGTAACTACTGTAGGGAGACCAGTCTCATCAGGTAGTATCCTCAGTAACTACTGTAGAGGAGACCAGTCTCATCAGGTAGTATCCTCAGTAACTACTGTAGAGGAGACCAGTCTCATCAGGTAGTATCCTCAGTAACTACTGTAGAGGAGACCAGTCTCATCAGGTAGTATCCTCAGTAACTACTGTAGAGGAGACCAGTCTCATCAGGTAGTATCCTCAGTAACTACTGTAGAGGAGACCAGTCTCATCAGGTAGTATTCAGTAACTACTGTAGAGGAGACCAGTCTCATCAGGTAGTATCCTCAGTAACTACTGTAGAGGAGACCAGTCTCATCAGGTAGTATTCAGTAACTACTGTAGAGGAGACCAGTCTCATCAGGTAGTATCCTCAGTAACTACTGTAGAGGAGACCAGTCTCATCAGGTAGTATCCTCAGTAACTACTGTAGAGGAGACCAGTCTCATCAGGTAGTATCCTCAGTAACTACTGTAGAGGAGACCAGTCTCATCAGGTAGTATCTCAGTAACTACTGTAGAGGAGACCAGTCTCATCAGGTAGTATCCTCAGTAACTACTGTAGAGGAGACCAGTCTCATCAGGTAGTATCCTCAGTAACTACTGTAGAGGAGACCAGTCTCATCAGGTAGTATCCTCAGTAACTACTGTAGAGGAGACCAGTCTCATCAGGTAGTATCCTCAGTAACTACTGTAGAGGAGACCAGTCTCATCAGGTAGTATCCTCAGTAACTACTGTAGAGGAGACCAGTCTCATCAGGTAGTATCCTCAGTAACTACTGTAGAGGAGACCAGTCTCATCAGGTAGTATCCTCAGTAACTACTGTAGAGGAGACCAGTCTCATCAGGTAGTATCCTCAGTAACTACTGTAGAGGAGACCAGTCTCATCAGGTAGTATCCTCAGTAACTACTGTGAGGAGACCAGTCTCATCAGGTAGTATCCTCAGTAACTACTGTAGAGGAGACCAGTCTCATCAGGTAGTATCCTCAGTAACTACTGTAGAGGAGACCAGTCTCATCAGGTAGTATCCTCAGTAACTACTGTAGAGGAGACCAGTCTCATCAGGTAGTATCCTCAGTAACTACTGTAGAGGAGACCAGTCTCATCAGGTAGTATCCTCAGTAACTACTGTAGAGGAGACCAGTCTCATCCAGGTAGTATCCTCAGTAACTACTGTAGAGGAGACCAGTCTCATCAGGTAGTATCCTCAGTAACTACTGTAGAGGAGACCAGTCTCATCAGGTAGTATCCTCAGTAACTACTGTAGAGGAGACCAGTCTCATCAGGTAGTATCCTCAGTAACTACTGTAGAGGAGACCAGTCTCATCAGGTAGTATCCTCAGTAACTACTGTAGAGGAGACCAGTCTCATCAGGTAGTATCAGTAACTACTGTAGAGGAGACCAGTCTCATCAGGTAGTATCCTCAGTAACTACTGTAGAGGAGACCAGTCTCATCAGGTAGTATCCTCAGTAACTACTGTAGAGGAGACCAGTCTCATCAGGTAGTATCCTCAGTAACTACTGTAGAGGAGACCAGTCTCATCAGGTAGTATCCTCAGTAACTACTGTAGAGGAGACCAGTCTCATCAGGTAGTATCCTCAGTAACTACTGTAGAGGAGACCAGTCTCATCAGGTAGTATCCTCAGTAACTACTGTAGAGGAGACCAGTCTCATCAGGTAGTATCCTCAGTAACTACTGTAGAGGAGACCAGTCTCATCAGGTAGTATCCTCAGTAACTACTGTAGAGGAGACCAGTCTCATCAGGTAGTATCCTCAGTAACTACTGTAGAGGAGACCAGTCTCATCAGGTAGTATCCTCAGTAACTACTGTAGAGGAGACCAGTCTCATCAGGTAGTATCCTCAGTAACTACTGTAGAGGAGACCAGTCTCATCAGGTAGTATCCTCAGTAACTACTGTAGAGGAGACCAGTCTCATCAGGTAGTATCCTCAGTAACTACTGTAGAGGAGACCAGTCTCATCAGGTAGTATCCTCAGTAACTACTGTAGAGGAGACCAGTCTCATCAGGTAGTATCCTCAGTAACTACTGTAGAGGAGACCAGTCTCATCAGGTAGTATCCTCAGTAACTACTGTAGAGGAGACCAGTCTCATCAGGTAGTATTCAGTAACTACTGTAGAGGAGACCAGTCTCATCAGGTAGTATCCTCAGTAACTACTGTAGAGGAGACCAGTCTCATCAGGTAGTATCCTCAGTAACTACTGTAGAGGAGACCAGTCTCATCAGGTAGTATCCTCAGTAACTACTGTAGAGGAGACCAGTCTCATCAGGTAGTATCCTCAGTAACTACTGTAGAGGAGACCAGTCTCATCAGGTAGTATCCTCAGTAACTACTGTAGAGGAGACCAGTCTCATCAGGTAGTATCCTCAGTAACTACTGTAGAGGAGACCAGTCTCATCAGGTAGTATCCTCAGTAACTACTGTAGAGGAGACCAGTCTCATCAGGTAGTATCCTCAGTAACTACTGTAGAGGAGACCAGTCTCATCAGGTAGTATCCTCAGTAACTACTGTAGAGGAGACCAGTCTCATCAGGTAGTATCCTCAGTAACTACTGTAGAGGAGACCAGTCTCATCAGGTAGTATCCTCAGTAACTACTGTAGAGGAGACCAGTCTCATCAGGTAGTATCCTCAGTAACTACTGTAGAGGAGACCAGTCTCATCAGGTAGTATCCTCAGTAACTACTGTAGAGGAGACCAGTCTCATCAGGTAGTATCCTCAGTAACTACTGTAGAGGAGACCAGTCTCATCAGGTAGTATCCTCAGTAACTACTGTAGAGGAGACCAGTCTCATCAGGTAGTATCCTCAGTAACTACTGTAGAGGAGACCAGTCTCATCAGGTAGTATCCTCAGTAACTACTGTAGAGGAGACCAGTCTCATCAGGTAGTATCCTCAGTAACTACTGTAGAGGAGACCAGTCTCATCAGGTAGTATCCTCAGTAACTACTGTAGAGGAGACCAGTCTCATCAGGTAGTATCCTCAGTAACTACTGTAGAGGAGACCAGTCTCATCAGGTAGTATCTCAGTAACTACTGTAGAGGAGACCAGTCTCATCAGGTAGTATCCTCAGTAACTACTGTAGAGGAGACCAGTCTCATCAGGTAGTATCCTCAGTAACTACTGTAGAGGAGACCAGTCTCATCAGGTAGTATCCTCAGTAACTACTGTAGAGGAGACCAGTCTCATCAGGTAGTATCCTCAGTAACTACTGTAGAGGAGACCAGTCTCATCAGGTAGTATCCTCAGTAACTACTGTAGAGGAGACCAGTCTCATCAGGTAGTATCCTCAGTAACTACTGTAGAGGAGACCAGTCTCATCAGGTAGTATCCTCAGTAACTACTGTAGAGGAGACCAGTCTCATCAGGTAGTATCCTCAGTAACTACTGTAGAGGAGACCAGTCTCATCAGGTAGTATCCTCAGTAACTACTGTAGAGGAGACCAGTCTCATCAGGTAGTATCCTCAGTAACTACTGTAGAGGAGACCAGTCTCATCAGGTAGTATCCTCAGTAACTACTGTAGAGGAGACCAGTCTCATCAGGTAGTATCCTCAGTAACTACTGTAGAGGAGACCAGTCTCATCAGGTAGTATCCTCAGTAACTACTGTAGAGGAGACCAGTCTCATCAGGTAGTATCCTCAGTAACTACTGTAGAGGAGACCAGTCTCATCAGGTAGTATCCTCAGTAACTACTGTAGAGGAGACCAGTCTCATCAGGTAGTATCCTCAGTAACTACTGTAGAGGAGACCAGTCTCATCAGGTAGTATCCTCAGTAACTACTGTAGAGGAGACCAGTCTCATCAGGTAGTATCCTCAGTAACTACTGTAGAGGAGACCAGTCTCATCAGGTAGTATCCTCAGTAACTACTGTAGAGGAGACCAGTCTCATCAGGTAGTATCCTCAGTAACTACTGTAGAGGAGACCAGTCTCATCAGGTAGTATCCTCAGTAACTACTGTAGAGGAGACCAGTCTCATCAGGTAGTATCCTCAGTAACTACTGTAGAGGAGACCAGTCTCATCAGGTAGTATCCTCAGTAACTACTGTAGAGGAGACCAGTCTCATCAGGTAGTATCCTCAGTAACTACTGTAGAGGAGACCAGTCTCATCAGGTAGTATCCTCAGTAACTACTGTAGAGGAGACCAGTCTCATCAGGTAGTATCCTCAGTAACTACTGTAGAGGAGACCAGTCTCATCAGGTAGTATCCTCAGTAACTACTGTAGAGGAGACCAGTCTCATCAGGTAGTATCCTCAGTAACTACTGTAGAGGAGACCAGTCTCATCAGGTAGTATCCTCAGTAACTACTGTAGAGGAGACCAGTCTCATCAGGTAGTATCCTCAGTAACTACTGTAGAGGAGACCAGTCTCATCAGGTAGTATCTCAGTAACTACTGTAGAGGAGACCAGTCTCATCAGGTAGTATCCTCAGTAACTACTGTAGAGGAGACCAGTCTCATCAGGTAGTATCTCAGTAACTACTGTAGAGGAGACCAGTCTCATCAGGTAGTATCCTCAGTAACTACTGTAGAGGAGACCAGTCTCATCAGGTAGTATCCTCAGTAACTACTGTAGAGGAGACCAGTCTCATCAGGTAGTATCTCAGTAACTACTGTAGAGGAGACCAGTCTCATCAGGTAGTATCCTCAGTAACTACTGTAGAGGAGACCAGTCTCATCAGGTAGTATCCTCAGTAACTACTGTAGAGGAGACCAGTCTCATCAGGTAGTATCCTCAGTAACTACTGTAGAGGAGACCAGTCTCATCAGGTAGTATCCTCAGTAACTACTGTAGAGGAGACCAGTCTCATCAGGTAGTATCCTCAGTAACTACTGTAGAGGAGACCAGTCTCATCAGGTAGTATCCTCAGTAACTACTGTAGAGGAGACCAGTCTCATCAGGTAGTATCCTCAGTAACTACTGTAGAGGAGACCAGTCTCATCAGGTAGTATCCTCAGTAACTACTGTAGAGGAGACCAGTCTCATCAGGTAGTATCCTCAGTAACTACTGTAGAGGAGACCAGTCTCATCAGGTAGTATCCTCAGTAACTACTGTAGAGGAGACCAGTCTCATCAGGTAGTATCTCAGTAACTACTGTAGAGGAGACCAGTCTCATCAGGTAGTATCCTCAGTAACTACTGTAGAGGAGACCAGTCTCATCAGGTAGTATCCTCAGTAACTACTGTAGAGGAGACCAGTCTCATCAGGTAGTATCCTCAGTAACTACTGTAGAGGAGACCAGTCTCATCAGGTAGTATCCTCAGTAACTACTGTAGAGGAGACCAGTCTCATCAGGTAGTATCCTCAGTAACTACTGTAGAGGAGACCAGTCTCATCAGGTAGTATCCTCAGTAACTACTGTAGAGGAGACCAGTCTCATCAGGTAGTATCCTCAGTAACTACTGTAGGAGACCAGTCTCATCAGGTAGTATCCTCAGTAACTACTGTAGAGGAGACCAGTCTCATCAGGTAGTATCTCAGTAACTACTGTAGAGGAGACCAGTCTCATCAGGTAGTATCCTCAGTAACTACTGTAGAGGAGACCAGTCTCATCAGGTAGTATCCTCAGTAACTACTGTAGAGGAGACCAGTCTCATCAGGTAGTATCCTCAGTAACTACTGTAGAGGAGACCAGTCTCATCAGGTAGTATCCTCAGTAACTACTGTAGAGGAGACCAGTCTCATCAGGTAGTATCCTCAGTAACTACTGTAGAGGAGACCAGTCTCATCAGGTAGTATCCTCAGTAACTACTGTAGAGGAGACCAGTCTCATCAGGTAGTATCCTCAGTAACTACTGTAGAGGAGACCAGTCTCATCAGGTAGTATCCTCAGTAACTACTGTAGAGGAGACCAGTCTCATCAGGTAGTATCCTCAGTAACTACTGTAGAGGAGACCAGTCTCATCAGGTAGTACCTCAGTAACTACTGTAGAGGAGACCAGTCTCATCAGGTAGTATCCTCAGTAACTACTGTAGAGGAGACCAGTCTCATCAGGTAGTATCCTCAGTAACTACTGTAGAGGAGACCAGTCTCATCAGGTAGTATCCTCAGTAACTACTGTAGAGGAGACCAGTCTCATCAGGTAGTATCCTCAGTAACTACTGTAGAGGAGACCAGTCTCATCAGGTAGTATCCTCAGTAACTACTGTAGAGGAGACCAGTCTCATCAGGTAGTATCCTCAGTAACTACTGTAGAGGAGACCAGTCTCATCAGGTAGTATCCTCAGTAACTACTGTAGAGGAGACCAGTCTCATCAGGTAGTATCCTCAGTAACTACTGTAGAGGAGACCAGTCTCATCAGGTAGTATCCTCAGTAACTACTGTAGAGGAGACCAGTCTCATCAGGTAGTATCCTCAGTAACTACTGTAGAGGAGACCAGTCTCATCAGGTAGTATCCTCAGTAACTACTGTAGAGGAGACCAGTCTCATCAGGTAGTATCCTCAGTAACTACTGTAGAGGAGACCAGTCTCATCAGGTAGTATCCTCAGTAACTACTGTAGAGGAGACCAGTCTCATCAGGTAGTATCCTCAGTAACTACTGTAGAGGAGACCAGTCTCATCAGGTAGTATCCTCAGTAACTACTGTAGAGGAGACCAGTCTCATCAGGTAGTATCCTCAGTAACTACTGTAGAGGAGACCAGTCTCATCAGGTAGTATCCTCAGTAACTACTGTAGAGGAGACCAGTCTCATCAGGTAGTATCCTCAGTAACTACTGTAGAGGAGACCAGTCTCATCAGGTAGTATCCTCAGTAACTACTGTAGAGGAGACCAGTCTCATCAGGTAGTATCCTCAGTAACTACTGTAGAGGAGACCAGTCTCATCAGGTAGTATCCTCAGTAACTACTGTAGAGGAGACCAGTCTCATCAGGTAGTATCCTCAGTAACTACTGTAGAGGAGACCAGTCTCATCAGGTAGTATCCTCAGTAACTACTGTAGAGGAGACCAGTCTCATCAGGTAGTATCCTCAGTAACTACTGTAGAGGAGACCAGTCTCATCAGGTAGTATCCTCAGTAACTACTGTAGAGGAGACCAGTCTCATCAGGTAGTATCCTCAGTAACTACTGTAGAGGAGACCAGTCTCATCAGGTAGTATCCTCAGTAACTACTGTAGAGGAGACCAGTCTCATCAGGTAGTATCCTCAGTAACTACTGTAGAGGAGACCAGTCTCATCAGGTAGTATCCTCAGTAACTACTGTAGAGGAGACCAGTCTCATCAGGTAGTATCCTCAGTAACTACTGTAGAGGAGACCAGTCTCATCAGGTAGTATCCTCAGTAACTACTGTAGAGGAGACCAGTCTCATCAGGTAGTATCCTCAGTAACTACTGTAGAGGAGACCAGTCTCATCAGGTAGTATCCTCAGTAACTACTGTAGAGGAGACCAGTCTCATCAGGTAGTATCCTCAGTAACTACTGTAGAGGAGACCAGTCTCATCAGGTAGTATCCTCAGTAACTACTGTAGAGGAGACCAGTCTCATCAGGTAGTATCCTCAGTAACTACTGTAGAGGAGACCAGTCTCATCAGGTAGTATCCTCAGTAACTACTGTAGAGGAGACCAGTCTCATCAGGTAGTATCCTCAGTAACTACTGTAGAGGAGACCAGTCTCATCAGGTAGTATCCTCAGTAACTACTGTAGAGGAGACCAGTCTCATCAGGTAGTATCCTCAGTAACTACTGTAGAGGAGACCAGTCTCATCAGGTAGTATCCTCAGTAACTACTGTAGAGGAGACCAGTCTCATCAGGTAGTATCCTCAGTAACTACTGTAGAGGAGACCAGTCTCATCAGGTAGTATCCTCAGTAACTACTGTAGAGGAGACCAGTCTCATCAGGTAGTATCCTCAGTAACTACTGTAGAGGAGACCAGTCTCATCAGGTAGTATCCTCAGTAACTACTGTAGAGGAGACCAGTCTCATCAGGTAGTATCCTCAGTAACTACTGTAGAGGAGACCAGTCTCATCAGGTAGTATCCTCAGTAACTACTGTAGAGGAGACCAGTCTCATCAGGTAGTATCCTCAGTAACTACTGTAGAGGAGACCAGTCTCATCAGGTAGTATCCTCAGTAACTACTGTAGAGGAGACCAGTCTCATCAGGTAGTATCCTCAGTAACTACTGTAGAGGAGACCAGTCTCATCAGGTAGTATCCTCAGTAACTACTGTAGAGGAGACCAGTCTCATCAGGTAGTATCCTCAGTAACTACTGTAGAGGAGACCAGTCTCATCAGGTAGTATCCTCAGTAACTACTGTAGAGGAGACCAGTCTCATCAGGTAGTATCCTCAGTAACTACTGTAGAGGAGACCAGTCTCATCAGGTAGTATCCTCAGTAACTACTGTAGAGGAGACCAGTCTCATCAGGTAGTATCCTCAGTAACTACTGTAGAGGAGACCAGTCTCATCAGGTAGTATCCTCAGTAACTACTGTAGAGGAGACCAGTCTCATCAGGTAGTATCCTCAGTAACTACTGTAGAGGAGACCAGTCTCATCAGGTAGTATCCTCAGTAACTACTGTAGAGGAGACCAGTCTCATCAGGTAGTATCCTCAGTAACTACTGTAGAGGAGACCAGTCTCATCAGGTAGTATCCTCAGTAACTACTGTAGAGGAGACCAGTCTCATCAGGTAGTATCCTCAGTAACTACTGTAGAGGAGACCAGTCTCATCAGGTAGTATCCTCAGTAACTACTGTAGAGGAGACCAGTCTCATCAGGTAGTATCCTCAGTAACTACTGTAGAGGAGACCAGTCTCATCAGGTAGTATCCTCAGTAACTACTGTAGAGGAGACCAGTCTCATCAGGTAGTATCCTCAGTAACTACTGTAGAGGAGACCAGTCTCATCAGGTAGTATCCTCAGTAACTACTGTAGAGGAGACCAGTCTCATCAGGTAGTATCCTCAGTAACTACTGTAGAGGAGACCAGTCTCATCAGGTAGTATCCTCAGTAACTACTGTAGAGGAGACCAGTCTCATCAGGTAGTATCCTCAGTAACTACTGTAGAGGAGACCAGTCTCATCAGGTAGTATCCTCAGTAACTACTGTAGAGGAGACCAGTCTCATCAGGTAGTATCTCAGTAACTACTGTAGAGGAGACCAGTCTCATCAGGTAGTATCCTCAGTAACTACTGTAGAGGAGACCAGTCTCATCAGGTAGTATCCTCAGTAACTACTGTAGAGGAGACCAGTCTCATCAGGTAGTATCCTCAGTAACTACTGTAGAGGAGACCAGTCTCATCAGGTAGTATCTCAGTAACTACTGTAGAGGAGACCAGTCTCATCAGGTAGTATCCTCAGTAACTACTGTAGAGGAGACCAGTCTCATCAGGTAGTATCCTCAGTAACTACTGTAGAGGAGACCAGTCTCATCAGGTAGTATCCTCAGTAACTACTGTAGAGGAGACCAGTCTCATCAGGTAGTATCCTCAGTAACTACTGTAGAGGAGACCAGTCTCATCAGGTAGTATCCTCAGTAACTACTGTAGAGGAGACCAGTCTCATCAGGTAGTATCCTCAGTAACTACTGTAGAGGAGACCAGTCTCATCAGGTAGTATCCTCAGTAACTACTGTAGAGGAGACCAGTCTCATCAGGTAGTATCCTCAGTAACTACTGTAGAGGAGACCAGTCTCATCAGGTAGTATCCTCAGTAACTACTGTAGAGGAGACCAGTCTCATCAGGTAGTATCCTCAGTAACTACTGTAGAGGAGACCAGTCTCATCAGGTAGTATCCTCAGTAACTACTGTAGAGGAGACCAGTCTCATCAGGTAGTATCCTCAGTAACTACTGTAGAGGAGACCAGTCTCATCAGGTAGTATCCTCAGTAACTACTGTAGAGGAGACCAGTCTCATCAGGTAGTATCCTCAGTAACTACTGTAGAGGAGACCAGTCTCATCAGGTAGTATCCTCAGTAACTACTGTAGAGGAGACCAGTCTCATCAGGTAGTATCCTCAGTAACTACTGTAGAGGAGACCAGTCTCATCAGGTAGTATCCTCAGTAACTACTGTAGAGGAGACCAGTCTCATCAGGTAGTATCCTCAGTAACTACTGTAGAGGAGACCAGTCTCATCAGGTAGTATCCTCAGTAACTACTGTAGAGGAGACCAGTCTCATCAGGTAGTATCCTCAGTAACTACTGTAGAGGAGACCAGTCTCATCAGGTAGTATCCTCAGTAACTACTGTAGAGGAGACCAGTCTCATCAGGTAGTATCCTCAGTAACTACTGTAGAGGAGACCAGTCTCATCAGGTAGTATCCTCAGTAACTACTGTAGAGGAGACCAGTCTCATCAGGTAGTATCCTCAGTAACTACTGTAGAGGAGACCAGTCTCATCAGGTAGTATCCTCAGTAACTACTGTAGAGGAGACCAGTCTCATCAGGTAGTATCCTCAGTAACTACTGTAGAGGAGACCAGTCTCATCAGGTAGTATCCTCAGTAACTACTGTAGAGGAGACCAGTCTCATCAGGTAGTATCCTCAGTAACTACTGTAGAGGAGACCAGTCTCATCAGGTAGTATCCTCAGTAACTACTGTAGAGGAGACCAGTCTCATCAGGTAGTATCCTCAGTAACTACTGTAGAGGAGACCAGTCTCATCAGGTAGTATCCTCAGTAACTACTGTAGAGGAGACCAGTCTCATCAGGTAGTATCCTCAGTAACTACTGTAGAGGAGACCAGTCTCATCAGGTAGTATCCTCAGTAACTACTGTAGAGGAGACCAGTCTCATCAGGTAGTATCCTCAGTAACTACTGTAGAGGAGACCAGTCTCATCAGGTAGTATCCTCAGTAACTACTGTAGAGGAGACCAGTCTCATCAGGTAGTATCCTCAGTAACTACTGTAGAGGAGACCAGTCTCATCAGGTAGTATCCTCAGTAACTACTGTAGAGGAGACCAGTCTCATCAGGTAGTATCCTCAGTAACTACTGTAGAGGAGACCAGTCTCATCAGGTAGTATCCTCAGTAACTACTGTAGAGGAGACCAGTCTCATCAGGTAGTATCCTCAGTAACTACTGTAGAGGAGACCAGTCTCATCAGGTAGTATCCTCAGTAACTACTGTAGAGGAGACCAGTCTCATCAGGTAGTATCCTCAGTAACTACTGTAGAGGAGACCAGTCTCATCAGGTAGTATCCTCAGTAACTACTGTAGAGGAGACCAGTCTCATCAGGTAGTATCCTCAGTAACTACTGTAGAGGAGACCAGTCTCATCAGGTAGTATCCTCAGTAACTACTGTAGAGGAGACCAGTCTCATCAGGTAGTATCCTCAGTAACTACTGTAGAGGAGACCAGTCTCATCAGGTAGTATCCTCAGTAACTACTGTAGAGGAGACCAGTCTCATCAGGTAGTATCCTCAGTAACTACTGTAGAGGAGACCAGTCTCATCAGGTAGTATCTCAGTAACTACTGTAGAGGAGACCAGTCTCATCAGGTAGTATCCTCAGTAACTACTGTAGAGGAGACCAGTCTCATCAGGTAGTATCCTCAGTAACTACTGTAGAGGAGACCAGTCTCATCAGGTAGTATTCAGTAACTACTGTAGAGGAGACCAGTCTCATCAGGTAGTATCCTCAGTAACTACTGTAGAGGAGACCAGTCTCATCAGGTAGTACTCAGTAACTACTGTAGAGGAGACCAGTCTCATCAGGTAGTATCCTCAGTAACTACTGTAGAGGAGACCAGTCTCATCAGGTAGTATCCTCAGTAACTACTGTAGAGGAGACCAGTCTCATCAGGTAGTATCCTCAGTAACTACTGTAGAGGAGACCAGTCTCATCAGGTAGTATCCTCAGTAACTACTGTAGAGGAGACCAGTCTCATCAGGTAGTATCCTCAGTAACTACTGTAGAGGAGACCAGTCTCATCAGGTAGTATCCTCAGTAACTACTGTAGAGGAGACCAGTCTCATCAGGTAGTATCCTCAGTAACTACTGTAGAGGAGACCAGTCTCATCAGGTAGTATCCTCAGTAACTACTGTAGAGGAGACCAGTCTCATCAGGTAGTATCCTCAGTAACTACTGTAGAGGAGACCAGTCTCATCAGGTAGTATCCTCAGTAACTACTGTAGAGGAGACCAGTCTCATCAGGTAGTATCCTCAGTAACTACTGTAGAGGAGACCAGTCTCATCAGGTAGTATCCTCAGTAACTACTGTAGAGGAGACCAGTCTCATCAGGTAGTATCCTCAGTAACTACTGTAGAGGAGACCAGTCTCATCAGGTAGTATCCTCAGTAACTACTGTAGAGGAGACCAGTCTCATCAGGTAGTATCCTCAGTAACTACTGTAGAGGAGACCAGTCTCATCAGGTAGTATCCTCAGTAACTACTGTAGAGGAGACCAGTCTCATCAGGTAGTATCCTCAGTAACTACTGTAGAGGAGACCAGTCTCATCAGGTAGTATCCTCAGTAACTACTGTAGAGGAGACCAGTCTCATCAGGTAGTATCCTCAGTAACTACTGTAGAGGAGACCAGTCTCATCAGGTAGTATCCTCAGTAACTACTGTAGAGGAGACCAGTCTCATCAGGTAGTATCCTCAGTAACTACTGTAGAGGAGACCAGTCTCATCAGGTAGTATTCAGTAACTACTGTAGAGGAGACCAGTCTCATCAGGTAGTATCCTCAGTAACTACTGTAGAGGAGACCAGTCTCATCAGGTAGTATCCTCAGTAACTACTGTAGAGGAGACCAGTCTCATCAGGTAGTATCCTCAGTAACTACTGTAGAGGAGACCAGTCTCATCAGGTAGTATCCTCAGTAACTACTGTAGAGGAGACCAGTCTCATCAGGTAGTATCCTCAGTAACTACTGTAGAGGAGACCAGTCTCATCAGGTAGTATCCTCAGTAACTACTGTAGAGGAGACCAGTCTCATCAGGTAGTATCCTCAGTAACTACTGTAGAGGAGACCAGTCTCATCAGGTAGTATCCTCAGTAACTACTGTAGAGGAGACCAGTCTCATCAGGTAGTATCCTCAGTAACTACTGTAGAGGAGACCAGTCTCATCAGGTAGTATCCTCAGTAACTACTGTAGAGGAGACCAGTCTCATCAGGTAGTATCCTCAGTAACTACTGTAGAGGAGACCAGTCTCATCAGGTAGTATCCTCAGTAACTACTGTAGAGGAGACCAGTCTCATCAGGTAGTATCCTCAGTAACTACTGTAGAGGAGACCAGTCTCATCAGGTAGTATCCTCAGTAACTACTGTAGAGGAGACCAGTCTCATCAGGTAGTATCCTCAGTAACTACTGTAGAGGAGACCAGTCTCATCAGGTAGTATCCTCAGTAACTACTGTAGAGGAGACCAGTCTCATCAGGTAGTGTCCTCAGTAACTACTGTAGAGGAGACCAGTCTCATCAGGTAGTATCCTCAGTAACTACTGTAGAGGAGACCAGTCTCATCAGGTAGTATCCTCAGTAACTACTGTAGAGGAGACCAGTCTCATCAGGTAGTATCCTCAGTAACTACTGTAGAGGAGACCAGTCTCATCAGGTAGTATCCTCAGTAACTACTGTAGAGGAGACCAGTCTCATCAGGTAGTATCCTCAGTAACTACTGTAGAGGAGACCAGTCTCATCAGGTAGTATCCTCAGTAACTACTGTAGAGGAGACCAGTCTCATCAGGTAGTATCCTCAGTAACTACTGTAGAGGAGACCAGTCTCATCAGGTAGTATCCTCAGTAACTACTGTAGAGGAGACCAGTCTCATCAGGTAGTATCCTCAGTAACTACTGTAGAGGAGACCAGTCTCATCAGGTAGTATCCTCAGTAACTACTGTAGAGGAGACCAGTCTCATCAGGTAGTATCCTCAGTAACTACTGTAGAGGAGACCAGTCTCATCAGGTAGTATCCTCAGTAACTACTGTAGAGGAGACCAGTCTCATCAGGTAGTATCCTCAGTAACTACTGTAGAGGAGACCAGTCTCATCAGGTAGTATCCTCAGTAACTACTGTAGAGGAGACCAGTCTCATCAGGTAGTATCCTCAGTAACTACTGTAGAGGAGACCAGTCTCATCAGGTAGTATCCTCAGTAACTACTGTAGAGGAGACCAGTCTCATCAGGTAGTATCCTCAGTAACTACTGTAGAGGAGACCAGTCTCATCAGGTAGTATCCTCAGTAACTACTGTAGAGGAGACCAGTCTCATCAGGTAGTATCCTCAGTAACTACTGTAGAGGAGACCAGTCTCATCAGGGTAGTATCCTCAGTAACTACTGTAGAGGAGACCAGTCTCATCAGGTAGTATCCTCAGTAACTACTGTAGAGGAGACCAGTCTCATCAGGTAGTATCCTCAGTAACTACTGTAGAGGAGACCAGTCTCATCAGGTAGTATCCTCAGTAACTACTGTAGAGGAGACCAGTCTCATCAGGTAGTATCCTCAGTAACTACTGTAGAGGAGACCAGTCTCATCAGGTAGTATCCTCAGTAACTACTGTAGAGGAGACCAGTCTCATCAGGTAGTATTCAGTAACTACTGTAGAGGAGACCAGTCTCATCAGGTAGTATCCTCAGTAACTACTGTAGAGGAGACCAGTCTCATCAGGTAGTATCCTCAGTAACTACTGTAGAGGAGACCAGTCTCATCAGGTAGTATCCTCAGTAACTACTGTAGAGGAGACCAGTCTCATCAGGTAGTATCCTCAGTAACTACTGTAGAGGAGACCAGTCTCATCAGGTAGTATCCTCAGTAACTACTGTAGAGGAGACCAGTCTCATCAGGTAGTATCCTCAGTAACTACTGTAGAGGAGACCAGTCTCATCAGGTAGTATCCTCAGTAACTACTGTAGAGGAGACCAGTCTCATCAGGTAGTATCCTCAGTAACTACTGTAGAGGAGACCAGTCTCATCAGGTAGTATTCAGTAACTACTGTAGAGGAGACCAGTCTCATCAGGTAGTATCCTCAGTAACTACTGTAGAGGAGACCAGTCTCATCAGGTAGTATCCTCAGTAACTACTGTAGAGGAGACCAGTCTCATCAGGTAGTATCCTCAGTAACTACTGTAGAGGAGACCAGTCTCATCAGGTAGTATCCTCAGTAACTACTGTAGAGGAGACCAGTCTCATCAGGTAGTACCTCAGTAACTACTGTAGAGGAGACCAGTCTCATCAGGTAGTATCCTCAGTAACTACTGTAGAGGAGACCAGTCTCATCAGGTAGTATCCTCAGTAACTACTGTAGAGGAGACCAGTCTCATCAGGTAGTATCCTCAGTAACTACTGTAGAGGAGACCAGTCTCATCAGGTAGTACTCAGTAACTACTGTAGAGGAGACCAGTCTCATCAGGTAGTATCCTCAGTAACTACTGTAGAGGAGACCAGTCTCATCAGGTAGTATCCTCAGTAACTACTGTAGAGGAGACCAGTCTCATCAGGTAGTATCCTCAGTAACTACTGTAGAGGAGACCAGTCTCATCAGGTAGTATCCTCAGTAACTACTGTAGAGGAGACCAGTCTCATCAGGTAGTATCCTCAGTAACTACTGTAGAGGAGACCAGTCTCATCAGGTAGTATCCTCAGTAACTACTGTAGAGGAGACCAGTCTCATCAGGTAGTATCCTCAGTAACTACTGTAGAGGAGACCAGTCTCATCAGGTAGTATCCTCAGTAACTACTGTAGAGAGACCAGTCTCATCAGGTAGTATCCTCAGTAACTACTGTAGAGGAGACCAGTCTCATCAGGTAGTATCCTCAGTAACTACTGTAGAGGAGACCAGTCTCATCAGGTAGTATCCTCAGTAACTACTGTAGAGGAGACCAGTCTCATCAGGTAGTATCCTCAGTAACTACTGTAGAGGAGACCAGTCTCATCAGGTAGTATCCTCAGTAACTACTGTAGAGGAGACCAGTCTCATCAGGTAGTATCCTCAGTAACTACTGTAGAGGAGACCAGTCTCATCAGGTAGTATCCTCAGTAACTACTGTAGAGAGACCAGTCTCATCAGGTAGTATCCTCAGTAACTACTGTAGAGGAGACCAGTCTCATCAGGTAGTATCCTCAGTAACTACTGTAGAGGAGACCAGTCTCATCAGGTAGTATCCTCAGTAACTACTGTAGAGGAGACCAGTCTCATCAGGTAGTATCCTCAGTAACTACTGTAGAGGAGACCAGTCTCATCAGGTAGTATCCTCAGTAACTACTGTAGAGGAGACCAGTCTCATCAGGTAGTATCCTCAGTAACTACTGTAGAGGAGACCAGTCTCATCAGGTAGTATCAGTAACTACTGTAGAGGAGACCAGTCTCATCAGGTAGTATCCTCAGTAACTACTGTAGAGGAGACCAGTCTCATCAGGTAGTATCCTCAGTAACTACTGTAGAGGAGACCAGTCTCATCAGGTAGTATCCTCAGTAACTACTGTAGAGGAGACCAGTCTCATCAGGTAGTATCCTCAGTAACTACTGTAGAGGAGACCAGTCTCATCAGGTAGTATCCTCAGTAACTACTGTAGAGGAGACCAGTCTCATCAGGTAGTATCAGTAACTACTGTAGAGGAGACCAGTCTCATCAGGTAGTATCCTCAGTAACTACTGTAGAGGAGACCAGTCTCATCAGGTAGTATCCTCAGTAACTACTGTAGAGGAGACCAGTCTCATCAGGTAGTATCCTCAGTAACTACTGTAGAGGAGACCAGTCTCATCAGGTAGTATCCTCAGTAACTACTGTAGAGGAGACCAGTCTCATCAGGTAGTATCCTCAGTAACTACTGTAGAGGAGACCAGTCTCATCAGGTAGTATCCTCAGTAACTACTGTAGAGGAGACCAGTCTCATCAGGTAGTATCCTCAGTAACTACTGTAGAGGAGACCAGTCTCATCAGGTAGTATCCTCAGTAACTACTGTAGAGGAGACCAGTCTCATCGGGTAGTATCCTCAGTAACTACTGTAGAGGAGACCAGTCTCATCAGGTAGTATCCTCAGTAACTACTGTAGAGGAGACCAGTCTCATCAGGTAGTATCCTCAGTAACTACTGTAGAGGAGACCAGTCTCATCAGGTAGTATCCTCAGTAACTACTGTAGAGGAGACCAGTCTCATCAGGTAGTATCCTCAGTAACTACTGTAGAGGAGACCAGTCTCATCAGGTAGTATCCTCAGTAACTACTGTAGAGGAGACCAGTCTCATCAGGTAGTACTCAGTAACTACTGTAGAGGAGACCAGTCTCATCAGGTAGTATCCTCAGTAACTACTGTAGAGGAGACCAGTCTCATCAGGTAGTATCCTCAGTAACTACTGTAGAGGAGACCAGTCTCATCAGGTAGTATTCAGTAACTACTGTAGAGGAGACCAGTCTCATCAGGTAGTATCCTCAGTAACTACTGTAGAGGAGACCAGTCTCATCAGGTAGTATCCTCAGTAACTACTGTAGAGGAGACCAGTCTCATCAGGTAGTATCCTCAGTAACTACTGTAGAGGAGACCAGTCTCATCAGGTAGTATCCTCAGTAACTACTGTAGAGGAGACCAGTCTCATCAGGTAGTATCCTCAGTAACTACTGTAGAGGAGACCAGTCTCATCAGGTAGTATCCTCAGTAACTACTGTAGAGGAGACCAGTCTCATCAGGTAGTATCCTCAGTAACTACTGTAGAGGAGACCAGTCTCATCAGGTAGTATCCTCAGTAACTACTGTAGAGGAGACCAGTCTCATCAGGTAGTATCCTCAGTAACTACTGTAGAGGAGACCAGTCTCATCAGGTAGTATCCTCAGTAACTACTGTAGAGGAGACCAGTCTCATCAGGTAGTATCCTCAGTAACTACTGTAGAGGAGACCAGTCTCATCAGGTAGTATCCTCAGTAACTACTGTAGAGGAGACCAGTCTCATCAGGTAGTATCCTCAGTAACTACTGTAGAGGAGACCAGTCTCATCAGGTAGTATCCTCAGTAACTACTGTAGAGGAGACCAGTCTCATCAGGTAGTATCTCAGTAACTACTGTAGAGGAGACCAGTCTCATCAGGTAGTATCCTCAGTAACTACTGTAGAGGAGACCAGTCTCATCAGGTAGTATCAGTAACTACTGTAGAGGAGACCAGTCTCATCAGGTAGTATCAGTAACTACTGTAGAGGAGACCAGTCTCATCAGGTAGTATCCTCAGTAACTACTGTAGAGGAGACCAGTCTCATCAGGTAGTATCAGTAACTACTGTAGAGGAGACCAGTCTCATCAGGTAGTATCCTCAGTAACTACTGTAGAGGAGACCAGTCTCATCAGGTAGTATCCTCAGTAACTACTGTAGAGGAGACCAGTCTCATCAGGTAGTATCAGTAACTACTGTAGAGGAGACCAGTCTCATCAGGTAGTATCCTCAGTAACTACTGTAGAGGAGACCAGTCTCATCAGGTAGTATCCTCAGTAACTACTGTAGAGGAGACCAGTCTCATCAGGTAGTATCCTCAGTAACTACTGTAGAGGAGACCAGTCTCATCAGGTAGTATCCTCAGTAACTACTGTAGAGGAGACCAGTCTCATCAGGTAGTATCCTCAGTAACTACTGTAGAGGAGACCAGTCTCATCAGGTAGTATCCTCAGTAACTACTGTAGAGGAGACCAGTCTCATCAGGTAGTACTCAGTAACTACTGTAGAGGAGACCAGTCTCATCAGGTAGTATCCTCAGTAACTACTGTAGAGGAGACCAGTCTCATCAGGTAGTATCCTCAGTAACTACTGTAGAGGAGACCAGTCTCATCAGGTAGTATCCTCAGTAACTACTGTAGAGGAGACCAGTCTCATCAGGTAGTATCCTCAGTAACTACTGTAGAGGAGACCAGTCTCATCAGGTAGTATCCTCAGTAACTACTGTAGAGGAGACCAGTCTCATCAGGTAGTATCAGTAACTACTGTAGAGGAGACCAGTCTCATCAGGTAGTATCCTCAGTAACTACTGTAGAGGAGACCAGTCTCATCAGGTAGTATCCTCAGTAACTACTGTAGAGGAGACCAGTCTCATCAGGTAGTATCAGTAACTACTGTAGAGGAGACCAGTCTCATCAGGTAGTATCAGTAACTACTGTAGAGGAGACCAGTCTCATAGAGCATCCTGGATTTTCTCCTCGGTCATTTAGAATTGTTGCATCATAAACAGCATGCAGTCTTGAAGTCTCCTTAGCCAGAGCGAGACGTTCTCTTAGGATCCTATTCTCCTCTGGTAGCTCAATAATCTTCTCTGTTGAGACACGGAGCTGTTTGCATTAATCACAAGTATATAAGGTCAGTATAATTTTCCTCTTTGACTACAATGAACATGTCACAGGTCTCACATTATATGGCTTTACTGTGCATCTCCGGATCTGACTTCAAAATAGTCTGACAAGTTTATACTCAGGTCAGAAAGAGCGGTTCCAGCTACAAGAGCCATACTATTTACCAAGTTTTCCTCTATATTTTTTGTAGCTGTCTATTTACCACCATAAACCAATGCTGACACTAAGACCACACTCAACGAGTTGTATAGGGCCTTAAACAAACAAGAAAATGCACATTCAGAGGTGGCGTTTCTCGTGGCCGGTGATTTTAATGCAGGGAAACTGAAATCTGCTTTACCTAATTTCTACCAGCATGTCACCTGTACAACTAGAGGCTACAAGACTCTAGATCACCTTTACTCCACACACAGAAACACATACAAGGCCCTCCCTCGCCCTCCCTTTGGCAAATCAGACCAGAACTCTATCCTCCTGCTTCCTGCTTTCAAGCAAAACCTCAAACAGGAGGTACCCTCAATACGGAAGTGGTCCAATGAAGCGGATGCTAAGCTACAGGACTGTTTCGCTAGCACAGATTGGAATATGTGACTCGCTTCAGGAAACTAGGCATATGTCTCGCGTCACTACTTCACATGAGAGCCATTTGAAAGTAGATATTTTTTAATCAAAGTGCAGAAATGCCTTCTGGAACATGTGAACTTTCATGTGCCTAAATAACAAACTTGTATGCCATCTGTAAATATGAATACAATTGTTAAATTACGAGCCTAGTTGGTTTAGCCACAGAAAAAGACAGCAACCTTCCCGCTAGCCATGATTGGCTGAGATAATGAGTGGGCTGGACATGCCGAGAGATGAGTTCGGATTGGTCTGCCATATAGCACGCTTCTGTCTATTTGAGCTGGTCAGTATGTGTAGGTAATCCTGTCTAACGTTGCTTTTAAAAAATATATATTGCATAGTAGAACTGCATAAGTGTTGCTCTCCACTTTCTGGAGGACCGAGTTTTGAAATCAGTGGAATTAGAGTATGATAGCTAATGAGATGGAGAAAACACCTGTCTCTGGATTACATCTTCAAACTAAGGGCAACCATGGCATCCTTGACAGGGAGAAGCGTCCATCCATTATGTATACGGGTAAGATATCTAGCTAGCTACATTTTCAGATATTACACGTTTCTAATTTAGACAGAAAGTCATTTTCATTGCAAGTTAAAGTGTACTGTTAGCTAGCTATCTAACGTTAGCTGGCTGGCTCACTAGCTAACGTTACGTGTATGATCTTCTTATTCGTATATCAGAGCCATTTGCTTTGCTAGTTATAGCCTAATGTTAGCTAGCTAACATTGAACCTGGTTGGTTAGCTACCTGCAGATTCATGCAGGGTAGTAACATCATGAGTTGGGATTATGGTTCATTGTTTACCTAGCTAGCTAGCTAACATGTCTTAACAAAAGACTCCATTATGCAAGTAATCATTTCAATAGAATGTCACTGCAACAACTGTCGATAGACGTAGCTGGTAAATTTGCTCTGGCTATCTACTCCGATTTCAGAGCACTCTTGTCTGATTGTGCCAGAGTGCAGAATAACTGACAAATGTACGAACGCTCAACACCCGTTGAATATGGCCGGTGTCAGTTAAAGTTGGCAAAAAAACATAATTTAATCGTTGCCAGCAGCACAGTTGCAGTCACCAACGCTCTGGATAACATACAAACAGCCTAACCAGCTCTGTTAGGGTAAGCAAAATGGTCAGATTGAGCTGTTCTCTCATTTGTGTTTGTAAGTAGCTAGCAAGCTAGCCAACGTTAGTCAGTTAGCTTAGGTGCTTGACTGCTGTTGTTACGTCAGAACGCTCGAATCAACCCTACTCCTCGGCCAAAGTGTCCAGTGTGCGCTCTGAACGCTCCACATAGTTCAGCTACTGCTCTACATACTGCTGCTACTGCTCTACATACTGCTGTTACTGCTCTACATACTGCTGCTCTACATACTGCTGTTACTGCTCTACATACTGCTGTTACTGCTCTACATACTGCTGCTACTGCTCTACATACTGCTGTTACTGCTCTACATACTGCTGCTACTGCTCTACATACTGCTGCTCTACATACTGCTGTTACTGCTCTACATACTGCTGTTACTGCTCTACATACTGCTGTTACTGCTCTACATACTGCTGTTACTGCTCTACATACTGCTGTTACTGCTCTACATACTGCTGCTACTGCTCTACATACTGCTGCTCTACATACTGCTGTTACTGCTCTACATACTGCTGTTACTGCTCTACATACTGCTGCTACTGCTCTACATACTGCTGTTACTGCTCTACATACTGCTGCTACTGCTCTACATACTGCTGCTACTGCTCTACATACTGCTGTTACTGCTCTACATACTGCTGTTACTGCTCTACATACTGCTGTTACTGCTCTACATACTGCTGCTACTGCTCTACATACTGCTGTTACTGCTCTACATACTGCTGTTACTGCTCTACATACTGCTGCTCTACATACTGCTGTTACTGCTCTACATACTGCTGTTACTGCTCTACATACTGCTGTTACTGCTCTACATACTGCTGTTACTGCTCTACATACTGCTGCTACTGCTCTACATACTGCTGTTACTGCTCTACATACTGCTGTTACTGCTCTACATACTGCTGTTACTGCTCTACATACTGCTGTTACTGCTCTACATACTGCTGTTACTGCTCTACATACTGCTGTTACTGCTCTACATACTGCTGCTACTGCTCTACATACTGCTGTTACTGCTCTACATACTGCTGTTACTGCTCTACATACTGCTGCTGCTGCTCTACATACTGCTGCTACTGCTCTACATACTGCTGCTCTACATACTGCTGTTACTGCTCTACATACTGCTGCTCTACATACTGCTGCTCTACATACTGCTGCTACTGCTCTACATACTGCTGTTACTGCTCTACATACTGCTGTTACTGCTCTACATACTGCTGTTACTGCTCTACATACTGCTGTTTCTGCTCTACATACTGCTGTTACTGCTCTACATACTGCTGTTACTGCTCTACATACTGCTGCTACTGCTCTACATACTGCTGTTACTGCTCTACATACTGCTGCTCTACATAGTGCTGTTACTGCTCTACATACTGCTGTTACTGCTCTACATACTGCTGCTACTGCTCTACATACTGCTGCTCTACATACTGCTGTTACTGCTCTACATACTGCTGTTACTGCTCTACATACTGCTGCTCTACATACTGCTGTTACTGCTCTACATACTGCTGCTGCTGCTCTACATACTGCTGCTACTGCTCTACATACTGCTGCTACTGCTCTACATACTGCTGTTACTGCTCTACATACTGCTGTTACTGCTCTACATACTGCTGTTACTGCTCTACATACTGCTGCTACTGCTCTACATACTGCTGCTACTGCTCTACATACTGCTGCTACTGCTCTACATACTGCTGCTACTGCTCTACATACTGCTGCTACTGCTCTACATACTGCTGTTACTGCTCTACATACTGCTGTTACTGCTCTACATACTGCTGCTACTGCTCTACATATGCTGTTACTGCTCTACATACTGCTGCTATCTGCTCTACATACTGCTGCTCTACATACTGCTGCTGCTCTACATGCTGCTACTGCTCTACATACCGCTGCTACTGCTCTACATACTGCTGCTACTGCTCTACATGCTGCTGCTCTGCATACTGCTGTTACTGCTCTACATACTGCTGCTAGCTGCTCTACATACTGCTGCTCTACATACCGCTGCTGTCTGCATACTGCTGCTACTGCCTACATACTGCTGCTACTGCTCTACATACTGCTGTTACCGCTCTACATACTGCTGTTACTGCTCTACATACTGCTGCTACTGCTCTACATACTGCTGTTACTGCTCTACATACTGCTGCTACTGCTCTACATACTGCTGTTGCTGCACTACATACTGCTGTTACTGCTCTACATACTGCTGTTACTGCTCTACATACTGCTGCTACTGCTCTACATACTGCTGCTGCTGCTCTACATACTGCTGCTACTGCTCTACATACTGCTGTTACTGCTCTACATGCTGCTGCTGCTGCTCTACATACTGCTGCTACTGCTCTACATACTGCTGTTACTGCTCTACATACTGCTGTTACTGCTCTACATACTGCTGCTACTGCTCTACATACTGCTGCACTGCTCTACATACTGCTGCTACTGCTCTACATGCTGCTCTACATACTGCTGTTACTGCTCTACATACTGCTGCTCTACATACTGCTGCTACTGCTCTACATACTGCTGCTACTGCACTAAGCTGCTCTACATACTGCTGCTACTGCTCTACATACTGCTGCTGCTGCTCTACATACTGCTGTTACTGCTCTACATACTGCTGCTCTACATACTGCTGTTACTGCTCTACATACTGCTGCTACTGCTCTACATACTGCTGCTCTACATACTGCTGCTGCTGCTCTACATACTGCTGCTACTGCTCTACATACTGCTGCTACTGCTCTACATACTGCTGTTACTGCTCTACATACTGCTGTTACTGCTCTACATACTGCTGCTACTGCTCTACATACCGCTGCTACTGCTCTGCACATACTGCTGCTACTGTCTGCATACTGCTGCTGCTGCTCCACATACTGCTGCTACTGCTCTACATACTGCTGTTACTGCTCTACATACTGCTGCTACTGCTCTACATACTGCTTACTGCTCTACATACTGCTGTTACTGCTCTACATACTGCTGCTACTGCTCTACATACTGCTGTGCATACTGCAGCTACTGCTCTACATACTGCTGCTGCTGCTCTACATGCTGCTGCATACTGCTGTTACTGCTCTACATACTGCTGCTACTGCTCTACATAAGCTGCTACATACTGCTGCTACTGTCTACATACTGCTGCTACTGCTCTACATACTGCTGTTACTGCTACATACCGCTGCTGCTGCTCTACATACAGCTGCTACTGCTCTACATACTGCTGCTACTGCTCTACATACTGCTGTTACTGCTCTACATACTGCTGTTACTGCTCTACATACTGCTGCTGCTACATACTGCTGTCTACATGCTGCTACAACTGCTACTGCTCTACATACTGCTGTTGCTATACATACTGCTGTTACTGCTCTACATACTGCTGTTACTGCTCTACATACTGCTGCTACTGCTCTACATACTGCTGTTACTCTGCATACTGCTGTTACTGCTCTACATACTGCTGTTACTGCTCTACATACTGCTGCTACTGCTCTACATACTGCTGCTGCTCTGTCATACTGCTGTTACTGCTCTACATACTGCTGTTACTGCTCTACATACTGCTGTTACTGCTCTGCACATACTGCTGCTACTGCTCTACATACTGCTGCTCTACATACTGCTGTTACTGCTCTACATACTGCTGTTACTGCTCTACATACTGCTGTTACTGCTCTACATACTGCTGTTACTGCTCTACATACTGCTGCTACTGCTCTACATACTGCTGCTCTACATACTGCTGTTACTGCTCTACATACTGCTGCTACTGCTCTACATACTGCTGCTCTACATACTGCTGCTGCTGCTCTACATACTGCTGCTACTGCTCTACATACTGCTGTTAATGCTCTAAATACTGCTGTTACTGCTCTACATACTGCTGTTACTGTTCTACATACTGCTGTTACTGCTCTACATACTGCTGCTCTACATACTGCTGTTACTGCTCTACATACTGCTGTTACTGCTCTACATACTGCTGTTACTGCTCTACATACTGCTGTTACTGCTCTACATACTGCTGCTACTGCTCTACATACTGCTGCTACTGCTCTACATACTGCTGTTACTGCTCTACATACTGCTGCTACTGCTCTACATACTGCTGTTACTGCTCTACATACTGCTGTTACTGCTCTACATACTGCTGCTACTGCTCTACATACTGCTGCTACTGCTCTACATACTGCTGTTACTGCTCTACATACTGCTGTTACTGCTCTACATACTGCTGTTACTGCTCTACATACTGCTGCTACTGCTCTACATACTGCTGTTACTGCTCTACATACTGCTGTTACTGCTCTACATACTGCTGCTACTGCTCTACATACTGCTGTTACTGCTCTACATACTGCTGTTACTGCTCTACATACTACTGTTACTGCTCTACATACTGCTGCTACTGCTCTACATACTGCGCTCATGCTGCTGCTCTACATACTGTTGCTCTACATACTGCTGTTACTGCTCTACATACTGCTTTCACTGCTCTACATACTGCTGTTACTGCTCTACATACTGCTGCTCTACATACTGCTGTTACTGCTCTACATACTGCTGCTACTGCTCTACATACTGCTGCTCTACATACTGCTGATACTGCTCTACATACTGCTGTTACTGCTCTACATACTGCTGCTACTGCTCTACATACTGCTGTTACTGCTCTACATACTGCTGTTGCTGCTCTGCATACTGTTGCTGCTCTACATACTGCTGTTACTGCTCTGCACATACTGCTGCTACTGCTCTACATGCTGCTACTGCTGTCTACATACTGCTGCTACTGCTCTACATACTGCTGCTACTGCTCTACATACTGCTGCTACTGCTCTACATACTGCTGCTACTGCTCTACATACTGCTGTTACTGCTCTACATACTGCTGTTACTGCTCTACATACTGCTGTTACTGCTCTACATACTGCTGTTACTGCTCTACATACTGCTGTTACTGCTCTACATACTGCTGCTACTGCTCTACATACTGCTGTTACTGCTCTACATACTGCTGTTACTGCTCTACATACTGCTGTTACTGCTCTACATACTGCTGCTACTGCTCTACATACTGCTGTTACTGCTCTACATACTGCTGCTACTGCTCTACATACTGCTGTTACTGCTCTACATACTGCTGCTACTGCTCTACATACTGCTGTTACTGCTCTACATACTGCTGCTCTACATACTGCTGCTACTGCTCTACATACTGCTGCTCTACATACTGCTGTTACTGCTCTACATACTGCTGCTACTGCTCTACATACTGCTGTTACTGCTCTACATACTGCTGCTCTACATACTGCTGTTACTGCTCTACATACTGCTGTTACTGCTCTACATACTGCTGCTCTTACTGCATACTGCTGCTCTACATACTGCTGTTGCTGCTCTACATGCTGCTGCTGCTGCTCTACATACTGCTGTTACTGCTCTACATACTGCTGCTCTGTCTACATGCTGCTGTTACTGCTCTACATGCTGCTCTACATACTGCTGTTACTGCTCTACATACTGCTGTTACTGCTCTACATACTGCTGTTACTGCTCTACATACTGCTGCTACTGCTCTACATACTGCTGTTACTGCTCTACATACTGCTGTTACTGCTCTACATACTGCTGTTACTGCTCTACATACTGCTGCTACTGCTCTACATACTGCTGCTACTGCTCTACATACTGCTGTTACTGCCTCTACATACTGCTGTTACTGCTCTACATACTGCTGTTACTGCTCTACATACTGCTGCTCTACATACTGCTGTTACTGCTCTACATACTGCTGTTACTGCTCTACATACTGCTGTTACTGCTCTACATACATGCTGTTACTGCTCTACATACTGCTGTTACTGCTCTACATACTGCTGTTACTGCTCTACATACTGCTGTTACTGCTCTACATACTGCTGTTACTGCTCTACATACTGCTGTTACTGCTCTACATACTGCTGTTACTGCTCTACATACTGCGTTACTGCTCTACATACTGCTGTTACTGCTCTACATACTGCTGTTACTGCTCTACATACTGCTGCTGCTGCTCTACATACTGCTGCTCTACATACTGCTGTTACTGCTCTACATACTGCTGTTACTGCTCTACATACTGCTGCTCTCTACATACTGCTGTTACTGCTCTACATACTGCTGCTACTGCTCTACATACTGCTGTTACTGCTCTACATACTGCTGCTACTGCTCTACATACTGCTGTTACTGCTCTACATACTGCTGTTACTGCTCTACATACTGCTGCTACTGCTCTGACATACTGCTGTTACTGCTCTACATACTGCTGCTACTGCTCTACATACTGCTGTTACTGCTCTACATGCTGCTGCTGCTGCTCTGCACATACTGCTGTTACTGCTCTACATACTGCTGTTGCTGCTCTACATACTGTGTGCTACTGCTCTACATACTGCTGTTACTGCTCTACATACTGCTGTTACTGCTCTACATACTGCTGTTACTGCTCTACATACACTGCTGTTACTGCTCTACATACTGCTGTTACTGCTCTACATACTGCTGTTACTGCTCTACATACTGCTGCTACTGCTCTACATACTGCTGTTACTGCTCTACATACTGCTGTTACTGCTCTACATACTGCTGTTACTGCTCTGCCTGTCACATACTGCTGCTGCTGCTCTACATACTGCTGTTACTGCTCTACATACTGCTACTGCTCTACATACTGCTGTTACTGCTCTGCATACTGCTGCTCTACATACTGCTGTTACTGCTCTACATACTGCTGTTACTGCTCTACATGCTACTGTCTTCTGCTGCTACATCTACATGCTGTTACTGCTCTACATACTGCTGTTACTGCTCTACATACTGCTGCTACTGCTCTACATACTGCTGCTACTGCTCTACATACTGCTGCTACTGCTCTACATACTGCTGTTACTGCTCTACATACTGCTGCTACTGCTCTACATACTGCTGCTACTGCTCTACATACTGCTGCTACTGCTCTACATACTGCTGTTACTGCTCTACATACTGCTGCTACTGCTCTACTGACTACATACTGCTGCTACTGCTCTACATACTGCTGTTACTGCTCTACATACTGCTGCTCTCAATACTGCTGTTACTGCTCTACATACTGCTGCTACTGCTCTACATACTGCTGTTACTGCTCTACATACTGCTGTTACTGCTCTACATACTGCTGCTACTGCTCTACATACTGCTGTTACTGCTCTACATACTGCTGTTACTGCTCTACATACTGCTGTTACTGCTCTACATACTGCTGTTACTGCTCTACATACTGCTGCTCTACATACTGCTGCTACTGCTCTACATAGTGCTGTTACTGCTCTACATACTGCTGTTACTGCTCTACATACTGCTGCTACTGCTCTACATACTGCTGTTACTGCTCTACATACTGCTGCTACTGCTCTACATAGTGCTGCTGCTCTACATACTGCTGTTACTGCTCTACATACTGCTGTTACTGCTCTACATACTGCTGTTACTGCTCTACATACTGCTGTTACTGCTCTACATACTGCTGCTCTACATACTGCTGTTACTGCTCTACATACTGCTGCTACTGCTCTACATACTGCTGCTACTGCTCTACATACTGCTGCTCTACATACTGCTGTTACTGCTCTACATACTGCTGTTACTGCTCTACATACTGCTGTTACTGCTCTACATACTGCTGTTACTGCTCTACATACTGCTGTTACTGCTCTACATACTGCTGCTCTACATACTGCTGTTACTGCTCTACATACTGCTGCTCTACATACTGCTGTTACTGCTCTACATACTGCTGTTACTGCTCTACATACTGCTGCTACTGCTCTACATACTGCTGCTACTGCTCTACATACTGCTGTTACTGCTCTACATACTGCTGCTCTACATACTGCTGTTACTGCTCTACATAGTGCTGTTACTGCTCTACATACTGCTGTTACTGCTCTACATACTGCTGTTACTGCTCTACATACTGCTGCTACTGCTCTACATACTGCTGCTCTACATACTGCTGCTACTGCTCTACATACTGCTGTTACTGCTCTACATACTGCTGTTACTGCTCTACATACTGCTGTTACTGCTCTACATACTGCTGTTACTGCTCTACATACTGCTGCTACTGCTCTACATACTGCTGCTACTGCTCTACATACTGCTGCTACTGCTCTACATACTGCTGCTACTGTCTATTATCTATCCTGTTGACTAGTCACTTTACCCCTACCTACAGTATACTGCTGCTACTGTCTATTATCTATCCTGTTGTCTAGTCACTTTACCCCTACCTACAGTATACTGCTGCTACTGTCTATTATCTATCCTGTTGCCTAGTCACTTTACCCCTACCTACAGTATACTGCTGCTACTGTCTATTATCTATCCTGTTGCCTAGTCACTTTACCCCTACCTACAGTATACTGCTGCTACTGTCTATTATCTATCCTGTTGTCTAGTCACTTTACCCCTACCTACAGTATACTGCTGCTACTGTCTATTATCTATCCTGTTGTCTAGTCCCTTTACCCCTACCTACAGTATACTGCTGCTACTGTCTATTATCTATCCTGTTGTCTCGTCACTTTACCCCTACCTACAGTATACTGCTGCTACTGTCTATTATCTATCCTGTTGTCTAGTCACTTTACCCCTACCTACAGTATACTGCTGCTACTTCTCAGTCTATTATTTATCCTGTTGCCTTGTCACCTTACCCCTACCTATTCTTACATAGCTCCATCAATTACCTCGTACCCCTGCACATCTACTCGGTACTGGGACCCACTGTATATATCCATGTTATTACCTGGTACTCCCTGTATATAGCCATGTTATTTACATTTTACATTTACATTTTAGTCATTTAGCAGACACTCTTATCCAGAGCGACTTACAGTTAGGTGAATACATTTAAAAAAAAAAAAAAAAAAAATTATACTGGCCCCCCGTGGGAATCAAACCCACAACCCTGGCATTGCAAACGCCATGCTCTATCAACTGAGCTACATCCCTGCGGCCATTCCCTCCCCTACCCTGGACGAGCTGGGCCAATTGTGCGCCGCCCATGAGTCTCCCGGTCGCGGCCGGCTGCGACAGAGACTGGATTCGAACCAGGATCTCTAGTGGCACAGTTAGCACTGCAATGCAATGCCTTAGACCACTGCGCCACTCAGGAGTTCAGTTATTACCTGGTACTCCCTGTATATAGCCATGTTATTACCTGGTACTCCCTGTATATATCCATGTTATTACCTGGTACTCCCTGTATATAGCCATGTTATTACCTGATACTCCCTGTATATAGCCATGTTATTACCTGGTACTTCCTGTATATATCCATGTTATTACCTGGTACTCCCTGTATATATCCATGTTATTACCTGGTACTCCCTGTATATAGCCATGTTATTACCTGGTACTCTCTGTATATAGCCATGTTATTACCTGGTACTCCCTGTATATATCCATGTTATTACCTGGTACTCCCTGTATATAGCCATGTTATTACCTGATACTCCCTGTAAATAGCCATGTTATTACCTGGTACTTCCTGTATATAGCCATATGGGGCGGCAGGTAGCTTAGTGGTTAAGAGCGTTGTACCAGTAACCGAAAGGTCGCTGGTTCTAATCCCCAAGCCGACTAGTTGAAAAATCTGTCAATGTTCCCTTGAGCAAGGCACTTAACCCTAATTGCTCCTGTAAGTCGCTCTGGATAAGAGCGTCTGCTAAATGACCAATTTATTTAAATTTTTATGTTATTTTTACTTGTTATTCACTGTGTATATATTCCATTTGTCACTATTTCTATTTTAATCAAATGTTGTATCTTCATCTTAACTTTGCATTGTTGGAAAATGACTCGTAAGTAAGCATTTCTGTTAGTCTACACCTGTTGTTTACCAATCATGTGACAAATATATATTTATTTTATTTTAAATAGAATCAGAGCTGCAGGCTGTGGTCAGGAAGTGAATCAGAGCTGCAGGCTGTGGTCAGGAAGTGAATCAGAGCTGCAGGCTGTGGTCAGGAAGTGAATCAGAGCTGCAGGCTGTGGTCAGGAAGTGAATCAGGAGATGCAGGCTGTGGTCAGGAAGTGAATCAGAGCTGCAGGCTGTGGTCAGGAAGTGAATCAGAGATGCAGGCTGTGGCTTTTTAGGGAGGGGTGAAATGGCTATGAGCTTTTAGTGTGTGTTCATTACCACCCATTCTCAGTTTAAAACACACACACACACACACACACACACACACACACACACACACACACACACACACACACACACACACACACACACAAACAAACACACGGTGGGTGACGCAATGGCAGCTGTGGTTCGCACACCCCACTGCATGGAGAATGGACATCATTTACTGCTTCAATTAGCCACCATAAACACCCTCCTCTCCCATCCCTCTCTCCTCCTCCTACTCCTCCTCCTCCTCCTCCTCTCTCTTCTACTCATCCTTCTCCTCTCATTCTCTCTATGCAATCACTATCTCACCCTTTCTCCCCTCATCTCACCTTCTCTATCCTCTCCCCTCCTCTCCTCCTCTCTCTCCTCTCCCCTCCTCTCCTCCTCTCTCTCCTCTCCCCTCCTCTCCTCTCTCTCCTCTCCCCTCCTCTCCTCCTCTCTCTCCTCTCCACCTCTCCTCCCCTCTCTCCTCTCCCCTCCTCTCCTCCCCTCTCTCCTCTCTCTCCTCTCCCCTCCTCTCCTCCTCTCTCTCCTCTCCTCCTCTCTCTCCTCTCCACCCCTCCTCCTCTCTCTCCTCTCCTCTCCTCTCCTCTCCTCTCCTCTCCTCTCCTCTCCTCTCTCTCTCTCCTCTCTCTCCTCTCCCTCTCCTCTCCTCTCCTCTCCTCCTCTCTCTCCCCTCCTCTCTTCTCCTCTCTCTCCTCTCCCCTCCTCCTCCCTCTCTCCTCTCCCCTCCTCTCCTCCCTCTCTCCTCTCCCCTCCTCTCCTCCTCTCTCTCCTCTCCCCTCCTCTCCTCCTCTCTCTCCTCTCCCCTCCTCTCCTCCTCTCTCTCCTCTCCACCCCTCCTCCTCTTCCCTCCTCTCCTCTCCCCTCCTCTCCTCCTCTCTCTCCTCTCCCTCCTCTCCTCCCTCTCTCTCCTCTCCCCTCCTCTCCTCTCTCTCTCCTCTCCACCCTCCTCCTCTCTCTCTCCTCTCCCCTCCTCTCCTCCTCTCTCTCTCCTCTCCTCCTCTCTCTCCTCTCCCCTCCTCTCCTCCTCTCTCTCCTCTCCCCTCCTCTCCTCCTCTCTCTCCTCTCCCCTCCTCTCCTCTTCTCTCTCCTCTCCACCCCTCCTCCTCTCTATCCTCTCCCCTCCTCTCCTCCTCTCTCTCTCCTCTCCTCCTCTCTCTCCTCTCCCCTCCTCTCCTCCTTTCTCTCCTCTCCCCTCCTCTCCTCCTCTCTCTCCTCTCCCCTCCTCTCCTTCTCTCTATCCTCTCCCCTCCTCTCCTCCTCTCTCTCCTCTCCACCCCTCATCATGTATTTGGGACTACTGTCATATCTAGTCTAAATCATGTGTTTGGGACTAATCTCACATCTAGTCAAAAAAATAATAATGTGTTTGGGACTAATTGAGGTATATGAGTGATACTGTTATTGCAACAACCACGTCCTTAATGACAGATTGTAATGATAACGACTACGTCCCAAATGGCACCCTATTCCTTAAATAGTGCACTACTTTTGATGAGGGCTCTATGAGCCCTATGAGCCCTGGTCGAAAGTAGTGCACTGTATAGGCAATAGGGTGCCATTTGGGACGTAGTCGTTGTTTGTTTTGTATCTGAAGGTGATTCCAGGATTCACAAACAGGGATTTTGTGCTTTCAATGATTTCTAGTTTCTACAGTTTCAAGGCAATGAAAATCCCAAATGGTGTTCTTTCCTTTAGCTTGTAAACATCCCTGACCTGTGTCTGACTCGCTGACGAGTTGTAAACATCCCTGACCTGTGTCTGACTCGCTGACGAGTTGTAAACATCCCTGACCTGTGCCTGACTCGCTGACGAGTTGTAAACATCCCTGACCTGTGTCTGACTCGCTGACGAGTTGTAAACATCCCTGACCTGTGTCTGACTCGCTGATGAGTTGTAAACATCCCTGACCTGTGTCTGACTCGCTGACGAGTTGTAAACATCCCTGACCTGTGTCTGACTCGCTGAAGAGTTGTAAACATCCCTGACCTGTGTCTGACTCGCTGACGAGTTGTAAACATCCCTGACCTGTGTCTGACTCACTGAAGAGTTGTAAACATCCCTGACCTGTGTCTGACTCGCTGACGAGTTGTAAACATCCCTGACCTGTGTCTGACTCGCTGACGAGTTGTAAACATCCCTGACCTGTGTCTGACTCGCTGACGAGTTGTAAACATCCCTGACCTGTGTCTGACTCGCTGACGAGTTGTAAACATCCCTGACCTGTGTCTGACTCGCTGACGAGTTGTAAACATCCCTGACCTGTGTCTGACTCGCTGACGAGTTGTAAACATCCCTGACCTGTGTCTGACTCGCTGACGAGTTGTAAACATCCCTGACCTGTGTCTGACTCGCTGAAGAGTTGTAAACATCCCTGACCTGTGTCTGACTCACTGACGAGTTGTAAACATCCCTGACCTGTGTGTGGCTCACTGACGACTTGTAAACATCCCTGACCTGTGTCTGGCTCGCATCATTGTTCCTGGTTCATATACTACTGGGTTCTATCTGCACGTGCCTCATATTGACTACAAGCCAAAACATGATGCCTTAATGATTATCCTGGAGATACCATCTTCTTCTCTCCTCTTATCCTTGTCTTCCTCTCTCCTCCCTCTACAGGACAGTCTCTTCTCTCACTAGCCTGCAGGTCCGACCTTGGGATAGGCAATTACTATAGTTCAAGAAAACAGAGAGGGAATCTCTATTTAATTATTTCTCTCTCTCTCTCTCTCTCTCTCTCTCTCTCTCACACACACACACATACACACCCCTCATATCTCTTCTTTGAAGGCAGATTACTGTACGATATACTGGTATTCACATTAGAATATTGAGAGGGATATGCATATAAACACACTTTAAAAAATGCTGGGTTAAAAACAACCCAATTTGGATTCTTTGGTAACCCAGCGTGGAGTAAATATTGGACAGAACACATGCTGGGTTGTTTAGATCCAGATGGGTTGTTAGCATTACCAGAACATGGGTTAATTTAACAATCAGTTGGGTATTTTTTACTCTCTTGCTGGGTTGACCTAGCAGCTGTTTATTTATTTATTTAATCCTTAGGTTATTTTCAGGAGGCGTAGCTTATTAGGGAAGTGGCTTTCAACTAGATCTAATTGGCCACCCGTGAGAGTAAATGTCATTCCTGTTCATCGTGTTAAATATACATACTGCAAATTCAATTAGAATTAACAAATATTTTGCATTTCACACATTATTTTATAATATTAAGATGATATTACATTTTATAATAAAGGTATGACACTTTATTGTATCCCAACAATTGTATTTGCTTTTAGAGAGCAGTGCTCTGGTGGTGGAGAGGGAAGGGTGTCTGTCTGTCTGTCTGTGTGGTTGCCTGGTGGTGGAGAGGTAAGGGTGTCTGTCTGTCTGTCTGTCTGTGTGGTTGCCTGGTGGTGGAGAGGTAAGGGTGTCTGTCTGTGTGGTTGCCTGGTGGTGGAGAGGTAAGGGTGTCTGTCTGTCTGTCTGTGTGGTTGCCTGGTGGTGGAGAGGTAAGGGTGTCTGTCTGTCTGTCTGTGTGGTTGCCTGGTGGTGGAGAGGTAAGGGTGTCTGTCTGTCTGTCTGTGTGGTTGCCTGGTGGTGGAGAGGTAAGGGTGTCTGTCTGTCTGTCTGTGTGGTTGCCTGTGTGTCCATCTTCTGTCTGTGTGCCTTGCTGTCTGTCTGTCTATGTGTGTCTGTCTGTAAGCCTCATTGAAGCTACAAAAATGTAAATATTCAACCTTAACATGCAATAACTATACAACATAACACCGGAATGACATTTACTCTCACTGGTGGCTAAAAATAACTATCTGAAAGCCACGCCCCTACTAAACTACGCCTTCAGTCTGCAACATTTTCAAAAAACCTGTTTTCACTTTGTCATTATGGGGTATTGTGTTTAGATTGATAAAATATATATATATATATATATATATATATATATATATATATATATATATATATATATATATATTAGAATAAAGCTGTAACGTCACAAAATGTGGAAAAATGAAGGGGTCTATACTTTCCGAATGCACTGTATGTGTTCAGATACTTTTTTTATGTACAGTACCAGTCAGAAGTTTGGACACACCTACTTATTCCAGGGTTTTAATTTATTTGGTTAATATTCTACATTGCAGAAAAAACTATGAAAAAACACATGGAATCATGTAGTAACCAAAAAAGTGTTAAACAAATCAAAATATATTTTATATTTGAGATTCTTCAAAGTAACCCCCATTTGCCATGATGACAGCTTTGCACACTCTTGGCATTGTCTCAACCAGCTTCATGAGGTTGTCACCTGGAATGCATTTCATTTAACAGGAGTACCTTGTTAAAAGTTAATTTGTGGAATTGTGGAATTTCTTTCCTCTTATTGAGTTTGAGCAAATCAGTTGTGTTGTGACAAGGCAGGGGTGGTATACAGAAGATAGCCCTATTTGGTAAAAGACCAAGTCCATATTATGGCAAGAACAGCTCCAATGAGCAAAGAGAAACGACAGTCCATCATTACTATAAGACGTGAAGGCAGTCGCAAAAACCATCAAGCGCTATGATGAAACTGGCTCTCATGAGGATCGTCACAGGAAAGGAAGACCCAGAGTTACCTCTGCTGCAGAGGATAAGTTCATTAGAGTTACCAGCCTCAGAAATTACAGCCGAAATAAATGCTTCACAGAGTTCAAGTAACAGACACATCTTAACATCAACTGTTCAGAGGAGACTGCGTGAATCAGGCCTTCATGGTCGAATTGCTGCAAAGAAACCACTACTAAAGGACACTAATAAGAATAAGAGACTTGCTTGGGCCAAGAAACACAAGCAATGGACATTAGAGCGGTGGAAATCTGTCCTTTGGTCTGATGAGTCCAAATTTGAGATTTTTGGGAGACGCAGAGTTGGTGAACGGATGATCTCCGCATGTGTGGTTCCCACCGTGAAGCATGGAGGAGGAGGTGTAATGGTGTGGGGGTGCTTTGCTTGTGACACTGTCTGTGATTTATTTAGAATTCAAGGCACACTTAACCATCATGGCTACCACAGCATTCTGCAGTGATACGCCATCCCATCTGGTTTGCGCTTAATGGGACTATCATTTGTTTTTCAACAGGACAATGACCCAACACACCTCCAGGCTGTGTAAGGGCTATTTGACTAAGAAGGAAAGTGATGGAATGCTGCATCAGATGACCTGGCCTCCACAATCACCCAACCTCAACCCAATTGAAATGGATTGGGATGAGTTGGACCGCAGATTGAAGGAAAAGCAGCCAACAAGTGCTCAGCATATGTGGGAACTCCTTCAAGACTGTTGGAAAAGCATTCCAGGTGACGCTGGTTGAGAGAATGCCAAAAGTGTGCAAAGCTGTCATCAAGGCAAAGGGTGGCTACTTTGAAGAATCTCAAATATATTTTGATTTGGTTAACACTTTTTTGGTTACTACATGATTCCATATGTGTTATTTCATAGTTTTGATGTCTTCACTATTATTCTAAAATGTAGAAAATAGTAAAAATAAAGAAAAACCCTTGAATGAGTAGGTGTGTCCAAACTTTTGACTGGTACAGTATATATATATATATATATATATATATATATATATATATATATATATATATATATATATATATATATATATATACAGTGGGGAAAAAAGTATTTAGTCAGCCACCAATTGAGCAAGTTCTCCCACTTAAAAAGATGAGAGAGGCCTGTAATTTTCATCATAGGTACACGTCAACTATGACAGACAAATTGAGAAAAAAATCCAGAAAATCACATTGTAGGATTTTTAATGAATTTATTTGCAAATTATGGTGGAAAATAAGTATTTGGTCACCTACAAACAAGCAAGATTTCTGGCTCTCACAGACCTGTAACTTCTTCTTTAAGAGGTTCCTCTGTCCTCCACTCGTTACCTGTATTAATGGCACCTGTTTGAACTTGTTATCAGTATAAAAGACACCTGTCCACAACCTCAAACAGTCACACTCCAAACTCCACTATGGCCAAGACCAAAGAGCTGTCAAAGGACACCAGAAACAAAATTGTAGACCTGCACCAGGCTGGGAAGACTGAATCTGCAATAGGTAAGCAGCTTGGTTTGAAGAAATCAACTGTGGGAGCAATTATTAGGAAATGGAAGACATACAAGACCACTGATAATCTCCCCTCGATCTGGGGCTCCACGCAAGATCTCACCCCGTGGGGTCAAAATGATCACAAGAACGGTGAGCAAAAATCCCAGAACCACACGGGGGGACCTAGTGAATGACCTGCAGAGAGCTGGGACCAAAGTAACAAAGCCTACCATCAGTAACAAACTACGCCGCCAGGGACTCAAATCCTGCAGTGCCAGACGTGTCCCCCTGCTTAAGCCAGTACATGTCCAGGCCCGTCTGAAGTTTGCTAGAGTTCATTTGGATGATCCAGAAGAGGATTGGGAGAATGTCATATGGTCAGATGAAACCAAAATATAACTTTTTGGTAAAAACTCAACTCCGTCGTGTTTGGAGGACAAAGAATGCTGAGTTGCATCCAAAGAACACCATACCTACTGTGAAGCATGGGGGTGGAAACATCATGCTTTGGGGCTGTTTTTTCTGCAAAGGGACCAGGACGACTGATCCGTGTAAAGGAAAGAATGAATGGGGCCATGTATCGTGAGATTTTGAGTGAAAACCTCCTTCCATCAGCAAGGGCATTGAAGATGAAACGTGGCTGGGTCTTTCAGCATGACAATGATCCCAAACACACCGCCGGGCAACGAAGGAGTGGCTTCGTAAGAAGCATTTCAAGGTCCTGGAGTGGCCTAGCCAGTCTCCAGATCTCAACCCCCATAGAAAATCTTTGGAGGGAGTTGAAAGTCCGTGTTGCCCAGCGACAGCCCCAAAACATCACTGCTCTAGAGGAGATCTGCATGGAGGAATGGGCCAAAATACCAGCAACAGTGTGTGAAAACCTTGTGAAGACTTACAGAAAACGTTTGACCTGTGTCATTGCCAACAAAGGGTATATAACAAAGTATTGAGAAACTTTTGTTATTGACCAAATACTTATTTTCCACCATAATTTGCAAATAAATTCATTAAAAATCCTACAATGTGATTTTCTGGATTTTTATTTTTTATTTTGTCTGTCATAGTTGACTTGTACCTATGATGAACATTACAGGCCTCTCTCATCTTTTTAAGTGGGAGAACTTGCACAATTGGTGGCTGACTAAATACTTTTTTTCTCCACTGTATATATATATATATATATATATATATATATATATATATATACATATAAATGTTTTACTCCAAATACAAGCATAAAGATAACATCAACTTACAGACGCACACAAACAACGACTACATCTCCTCTGCCCAGACCTGCATCCTCACGCCCCCATCACAACTGCCTGCATTATTGTTTGCCTGAAACTGCACCATTTTGTTTCTCTCCGTAGCCCACACACTTTCAATATTTAAATAGTAAAATCATTTGATTTTTCCATCGTTTTAATGATGGCGGTTTGATTGATTTCCAAGTTTTTAGTATATGTTTTTTCAAGATGAGTCATGAGAAGAGAATCGTCAAATCGTCAACGGGTATCTCACTACACCCCCATATCTTGAAATATGCAGACAGACGGATTCAAAGTAAGTTTACACTGTTATACTTTTGACGTTCTGCTCCAACTTTCCCTTCATTTTGTGCCAACATCAGTTCTTTTTAAGTCTTGGGTCCAGTAATTTATATTTTTTTCTAAGAGATTGTCAGTTGGATATGCTCTCTGCAAGGTTTTTATATCTCCTCTTTAATATGAACATCCTTTTCTGACTCAAATAAGATTCCCTCATGGTTGCTCTGATGTCTAAAAGATTTCAAACGAAATGTTGTGATATGTAACTTTTAAGTTGCATATATTTGAAATATTTTGGTCAGTCCAAAATTACTTTTTAATTCTGTCATGGAAATAAATGTATTTCCTGTTACCAAGTCATTTACGGTGTCTATGCCTTTAGTTTTCCATGTGGACCAATTTATCGGTGAATTCTGAAAAGCTATCCAAGGATTGTTGCATAAGGATGTTTTTAGGAAGTGATATTGATTATTTTAGAATACGTTTCATTTTCTTCCATATTGTTATAGTGTTTTTTTCATTTTTTACCCCCTTTTTCAATCTTGTCTCATCGCTGCAACTCCCCAACTGGCTCGGGAGGTAAAGGTTGAGTCATGCGTCCTCCGAAACCTGACCCGCCAAACCGCGCTTCTTAAAACCCACCCGCTTAACCCGGCAGCCAGCCACACCAATGTGTTGGAGGAAACACTGTTCAACTGACTACCGAGATCAGAGTGCATCTAACTATATGTTGCAAGTAAAATCCTTGGGTAGCGAGTTGATACAATTCCAAGTCTGGAAGGTTAAAACCACCCTCAGACTTAGGGAGATGTAAAGTCTGTTATGACCAACTTTTTTAAAGAATGTCTTCGGTGGGGTAATTGGTATTACCGAAAATAAATACAAAAACTTTGGCAGCCATGCCATTCTAAATATGTTTATTCTACCTGTAAGATATATGGGGAAATTATTCAATTGTCACGGTTTCTGCCGAGGCTGCCCCTCCTTCTTGCTCGGAAAGGCTTCGGCGTTCGTCGTCACCGGAATACTAGCTACTGCCGATCTATGTTCTATGTTTCTATGTTGCACCTGTTGTCTATTGTTACACACATGTTGCCCATTATGTGATCACTCCTTCCCTATTTAACCCAGTGGCTCCCAATGTGTTTTGTGCATGTTTTTTTTTCTTCGTTTCGTGTGTCTTTGGTGAGCGGGTTAGTTCCTCCCTGTGTGGAGGTATTCTGTATTGTTATCTTTACTTATTTCAGTAAAGTATGTTTCTTAGAGTTCTGTGTCCTGCGCCTGACTTCGATCCACCGCATTACACTGACACTCGTTACAGAAACACGCATCATAGATGGAGTCAGCAGGTACAGCCAGTCAGTTCGAGTCGATGGAGGAACGAGCGTCTGTTCCACCTATGACAGGAGAGGAGGAGCGCCCAGGATTTTGTGCTGGAGTTCAGGACTCTGGCAGCCAGCGCAGGATGGAATGAGAGGGCCCTGATCGACCACTATCGTTGCAGCCTAAGGGAGGACGTTCGGCAGGAACTGGCCTGCAGGGATACCAATCTCAACCTGGACCAACTGGTGGAGATGTCCATCAGGCTGGATAACCGGTTGGAGACCCGCGGACGTTCTGATCAGGGCCCATTCATTCCATCCCCCAGCACCTCCGACCCTATCCCCATGGAGCTCGGAGGTGCTGCGCTTATGGAGACCAGGAGAGGGGCCATCCCCTGCACCAACTGTGGCCGCAGAGGACACACTGCGGGTCGGTGCTGGGGAGGGTCTCCAGGGAGTCGAGGCAGTAGGCAGAGCACTGGTCGACCATCTCAGGTGAGTAAGCACCCGACTCATCCAGAGCTCCCTGTTGGTCAGCTGTGTATAGAGGTTGTTTTCCCAGAGTTTTCTCCTCATTCCCAGCATAAGGCGCTAGTAGATTCAGGCGCAGCTGGGAATTTTATTGATCGTCAATATTCACGTAGTTTAGGGATTCCTACTGTTCGTGTTAAGGTGCCCTTCCCAGTCCACGCATTAGATAGTCGCACGCTAGGGTCAGGTCTAATCAGGGAGGTTACCGCACCACTCTTAATGAGGATGCAGGGGGGTCATGAGGAGAGGATTAGTCTCCATCTGATTGATTCTCCTGCGTATCCTGTGGTGTTGGGACTTCCCTGGTTAACCACTCATGACCCCACTATTTCCTGGCAATAGAGGGCTCTCAAGGGATGGTCCAGTCAGTGCTCAGGGAGGTGTGTAGGGGTTTCCTTAGGGGCTACTACGGTGGAGAGTCCAAACCAGGTCTCCACAGTGAACATTCCTTCCGAGTATGCCGATTTGGCTCTCGCCTTCAGTAAAAAGAGGGCGACTAAATTACCACCCCATCGTCCGGGGGATTGCACGATAAATCTCCAGGTAGGCGCTGCACTTCCCCGGAGTCACGTGTATCCTTTGTCTCAGGAGGAGAGGGTGGCTATGGAAACATATGTCTCCGAATCTCTGAGACTGGGATACATTCGGCCTTCCAATTCACCTGTTTCCTCAAGTTTATTTTTCGTGAAGAAGAAGGATGGTGGGTTACGCCCGTGCATTGATTACCGTGGGCTTAATCAGATCACTGTCAAGTACAGCTATCCCTTACCTCTGATAGCATGTATGACGGAATCACTGCATGGGCGCGCTTCTTGGATCTCAGGAGCGCGTACAACCTGGTACGTATTCGGGAGGGAGATGAGTGGAAGACGGCATTCAGTACCACCTCAGGACACTATGAGTACCTCGTCATGCCATACGGGTTGATGAATGCTCCATCAGTCTTCCAATCCTTTGTCGATGAGATTTTCAGGGATCTGCACGGACAGGGTGTAGTGGTGTATATTGATGACATTCTCATATACTCCGCAACACGGGCCGAGCATGTGTCCCTGGTGAGTAAAGTGCTTGGAAGACTGTTGAAGCATGACCTGTATGCCAAGGCGGAGAAATGCCTGTTCTTTCAGGAGTCCATCTCCTTCCTAGGGTACCACATGTCCTGGGGTGAGGATGGAGAGTGACCACATTTTGGCCGTGCGTAATTGGTCGACTCCAACCACGGTGAAGGAGGTGCAGCGATTTCTTGGGTTTGCGAACTACTACCAGAGGTTTATCCGGGGCTTTGGTCAGGTAGCGGCTCCCATTACCTCGTTGCTGAAGGGGGGACCGGTGTGTCTGCGGTGGTCAGCTGAGGCAGACAGGGCGTTCAATCATCTGAAGAACCTGTTTACCTCGGCTCCAGTGCTGGCTCATCCGGATCCCTTCTTGGCTTTCACGGTTGAGGTGGACGCGTCGGAGGCTGGGATAGGTGCTGTACTTTCCCAGCGCTCGGGCACACCACCCAAGCTCCGCCCCTGTGCGTTCTTTTCGAAGAAGCTTAGTCCGGCGGAGCGCAACTATGATGTGGGGGACCGGGAGCTGTTGGCTGTGGTCCAAGCCCTGAAAGCGTGGAGACATTGGCTTGAGGGGGCTAAACACCCTTTTCTCATTTTGACTGATCACCGCAATCTGGAGTACATCCGGGCGGCGAGGAGATTAAACCCTCGCCATGCAAGGTGGTCTATGTTTCTCACCCGTTTTGTTTTCACCCTTTCTTACAGGCCAGGTTCCCAGAACGCTAAGGCAGATGCTCTGTCCCGACTGTATGACACGGAGGAGAGTTCCGTGGAGCCCACTCCCATACTTCCGGCGTCGTGTCTGGTGGCACCGGTGGTGTGGGAGGTGGACGCGGACATCGAGCGGGCGTTGCGTAACGAACCCACTCCTCCCCAGTGTCCAGAGGGTCGTGTGTACGTCCCGCTGGAGGTCCGCGATCGTTTGATCTATTGGGCTCACACGTTACCCTCCTCTGGTCATACTGGCATCGGTCGGACAGTGCATTGTCTTAGTGGGAAGTACTGGTGGCCTACCTTAGCTAAGGACGTGAGGGTTTATGTTTCCTCCTGCTCGGTGTGCGCCAAGTGTAAGGCTCCTAGACACCTGCCCAGAGGGAAATTGCAACCCCTACCCATTCCACAACGACCGTGGTCCCACCTATAGGTGGATTTCGTGACGGATCTTCCCCCCTCACAAGGGAACACCACGATCCTGGTCGTTGTGGATCGGTTTTCTAAGTCCTGCTGCCTCATTCCTCTGCCCGGTCCCTCTACGGCCCTACAGACTGCTGAGGCTCTATTTACACACGTCTTCCGGCACTATGGGGTACCTGAGGATATAGTGTTTGATCGGGGTTCCCAGTTCACCTCGAGGGGTTGGAGGGCGTTCATGGAACGTCTGGGAGTCTCGGTCAGCCTGACTTCAGGGTTTCACCCCGAAAGTAATGGGCAGGTGGAGAGAGTCAACCAGGAGGTGGGTAGGTTTCTCAGGTCATATTGCCAGGACCGGCGGGGGGAGTGGTCAGTTTTTCTCCCCTGGGCAGAGATGGCCCAAAACTCACTCCGCCACTCCTCCACTAACCTGTCTCCATTCCAGTGTGTATTAGGTTATCAGCCGGTTCTGGCACCATGGCATCAGAGCCAGATCGAGGCACCTGCGGTGGATGAATAGTTTCGGCGCTCACAGGAGACCTGGAACGCTGCCCATGTGTGCCTGCAGCGGGCCATCGGGCGGCAGAAGGCGAGCGCCGACCGCCACCGCAGTGAGGCCCCGGTGTATGCACCGGGGGACCGGGTCTGGCTCTTGACCCGAAACCTGCCCCTTCGCCTGCTCTGCCGGAAGCTGGGTCGGCGGTTTGTGGGGCCATTCAAAGTCCTGAGGAGATTGAATGAGGTATGTTATAGGTTACAGCTTCCTCCTGAGTATCGTATTAACCCCTCGTTCCATGTGTCTTTCCTCAGGCCGGTGGTAGCTGGTCCACTCCAGGAGTCTGAGATACGGGAGGTTCCTCCGCCCCCCACTGGACATCGAGGGGGCACCGGCGTACTCGGTCCGTTCCATCTTAGATTCGAGGCGTCGGGTGGGAGGCCTGCAGTATCTCGTGGAGTGGGAGGGGTACGGTCCGGAGGAGCGGGGAAATCAGTTAGAAAATCAACACTTAGGTGAGACCATGGTCGTTATGGAACTGGTAAAGGTTGTAACTTACCAGCCGGGAGGTGCCTAGGTGCCTTACTCTGGGTCACACTGAGCAGGAGGAGACATACACCCTCACGTCCTTAGCCAAGGTAGGCCACCAGTATTTTCCGGTCAGGCAGCGCACTGTTCGACCGATACCTGGGTGACGTGTGTGCCCAGTAGATCAGACGATCACAAATAAGAGCAGGCATGTACTGCAGCCCAGCTGGACACTGAGGTGGAGATGGCTCTGTGCTCTGTGCGTAATGCCTGCTCTATATCTGCGTCCATCGCCCATACTACTGTCGCCACAATGCAGGAGGCCGGCAGTATGGGAGTGTTGTCGCTGGGCTTCTCCTCTGTGTCATACAGCCGGGACAGGGCATCTGCCTTCACGTTCCTCGTACCCGGATGTATGATAGAGTGAAATCAAACCGGGTGAAGAATAGGGCCCACCTGGCCTGGCGAGGATTCAGCCTCCTCGCTGCCCGGAAGTACTCCAGGTTACGGTGGTCCGTCCAGATGAGGAAAGGGTGTTTTGCCCCCTCGAGCCAATGCCTCCACACGGTCAAGGCTCGGACAACAGCCAACAGCTCCCGATCACCAACGCCGTAGTTCTTTTCCGATGGGCTGAGCTTCTTCGAGAAGAACGCACAGGGGCGGAGCTTGGGTGGCATACCGGAATGTTGAGACAGGACAGCTCCTATCCCAACCTCGGATGCATCCACCTCCACTACAAACGGTATTGATGAATCGGGGTGGGCCAGTACTGGGGCTGAGGTGAACAGACCCAGCAGTTTGCTGAAGGCCAGGTCAGCCTCAGCAGACCAGCGGAGCCGGGACAGCCCACCCTTCAACAGGGAGGTAATGGGAGCTGCAACCTTGCCAAAGCCCCGGATAAACCTCCAACAGTATTTTGCAAAGCCAAGGAAGCGCTGCACCTCCTTAACCGTGGTTGGAGTCTGCCAATTACGCACGGCTGAAATGCGATCTCCCTCCATCTCCACGCCTGAGGTGGAAATGCGGTATGCAAGGAAGGAGACGGACTGCTGGAAAAACATACACTTCTCTGCCTTAGCATAAGGGTCATTTTCCAACAGTCGGGCCATCACCTTGCGAACCAGGGACACATGCTCGGCGCGCGTAGCAGAATACACCAGAATGTCATCGATGTAGACCACTACACCGCGACCAAGAATGTCCCGAAACAGCTCGTTCACAAAGGACTGGAAGACGGATGGAGCATTCATCAAACCGTAGGGCATCACCAGGTATTCATAATGCCCCCGTGGTTGTGGTGAATGCTGTCTTCCACTCATCCCCCTCACGAACACACACCAGGTTGTACGCACTCCGGAGATCTAATTTGGTGAAGAAGCGCGCCCCATCCATTGACTCAATCACTGAAGGAATGAGGGGCAGAGGATAACTAAATCTTATCGTCTCCCTGTTCAGTGGTCGATAATCAATGCACGGGCGCAGACCTCCGTCCTTCTTCTTCACAAAGAAGAAACTCGAGGAGGCGGGTGAAGTGGTGGGATGTATATACCCCTGGTGCAGGGACTCGGTGATATATGTTTCCATAGCCACCATTTCAGCCTGTGACAGGGGGTATATATGACTCCTGGGAGGTACAGCGTCTACCCGGAGGTTTATCGCGCAATCCCCCGCCCGATGAGGTGGTAATTTAGTCGCCTGTGCTTTAGAGAATGCTTGCGCCAGATCGAGGTATTCAGGGGGAATGTGCACGGTGGAGATACTGTCTGGAATTTCCACCGTGGTTGCACCAATGGAAACACCTAGACACCTACCCTGACACTCTCGCGACCACCCTGTGAGAACCCTCTGCGGCCATGAGAAGGTGGGGTTGTGGAGTGCTAGCCAAGGGACACCTAATAGCACAGGGAAAGCAGGAGACTCAATAATGGAAAAAGTAACCTGCTCACAATGAGTCTCCTGGGTAATCATGGTGACTGGTGCAGTAACTTCCTTAACCAACCTGGACCCTAATGGTCGACTATCAAGTGCTCTGATGGGGTGTGGAATGGATAGGGGAATCAATGGAATGCCTATACGGTGTGCGAATGCCCTGTCCATAAAGTTCCCAGCTGCGCCTGAATTGACTAGCGCCTTACACCCCCTCGATGTCCAGTGGGGGGCGGAGGAACATCCCGTATCTCAGACTCCTGGAGTGGACCAGCTACCACCGGCCTGAGGAAAGACACATGGAACTACCATGTGCTCAGGGAAAGGAGATGTGTATTTTCCAGTGTGCAGCAGAGGGCTCTGAACGAGTGTGAGTGTTCAATACCTGGGGTGATGCGAGAGTGCCCTGCCTGCCGCCTCCAAACCCAGAAGAGCGTTGACGAAAACGTCCCGAAGCCACTCCTGCGTTGTCTTTGCTGTGTGCTTAGGGTCGTTGTCCTGTTGGAAAGTGAACCTTTGCCTCAGTCTGAGGTCCTGAGCACTCTGGAGCAGGTTTTCATCAAGGATCTCTCTGTACTTTGCTCCATTCATTTCTCACTCGATCCTGACTAGTCTCCCAGTCCCTGCCGCTGAAAAACATCCCCGCAGCATGATGCTGCCATCACCATACTTCACCGTAGGGATGGTGCCAGGTGTCCTACAGACGTAATGCTTGGCATTCAGACCAAAGAGTTCAATCTTGGTTTCATCAGACCAGAGAATCTTGTTTCTCATGGTCTGAGAGTCTTTAGGTGCCTTTTTAGCATGCTCCAAGTGGGCTGTCATGTGCCTTTTACTGAGGAGAGGCTTCCGTCTGGCCACTCTACCATAAAGGCCTGATTGGTGGAGTGCTGCAGAGACGGTTGTCCTTCTGGAAGGTTCTCCCATCTCCACAGAGGAACTCTGGAGCTTTGTCAGAGTGACCATCAGGTTCTTGGTCACCTCCCTGACCAAGGCCCTTCTCCCCCGATTGCTCGGTTTGGCCCAGCTCTAGGAAGAGTCTTGGTGGTTCCAAACTTCTACCATTTAAGAATGATGGAGACCATTGTGTTCTTGTGGACCTTTAATGTTACAGAAATGTTTTGGTACCCTTTACCAGATCTGTGCCTCAATCAAATCCTGTCTCGGCGCTCTACGACAATTCCTTCGACCTCATGGCTTGGTTTTTGCTCCGACATGCACTTAAATAGACAGGTGTGTGCCTTTCCAAATCATGTTCAATCAATTGAATTGACCACAGGTGGACTCCAATCAAGTTGTAGAAACATCTCAAGGATGATCAAATGAAAATAGGATGCGCCTGAGTGCAATTTCAAGTCTCATAGCAAAGGGTCTGAACACTTATGTAAACAAGGTATTTTTATTTATTTATTGTTAATACATTTGCAAACATTTCTAAAACCTGTTTTCGCTTTGTCATTATGGGGTATTGTGTGTAGATTGATAAGAATGCGTTGTTTTTTACATCAATTTTAGAATAAGGCTGTACCAAAATTTGGAAAAAGTCAAGGGGTCTGAATACTTTCCGAATGCACTGCATGGAACTCTCAATCCATAAAAGAAGAATATTTGCAGAAGATACAAATCCATAACACCTAAAAACTGCACTGAAGTCTAACAGAACACATTTTTTCAAACAGTTTGCTAAGCACCGGTAACAGTCTGATTGGTCGGCTGTTTTGAACCATTAAAGGGGTGCTTTGCTATTTGGTAGTGGAATGACCTTTGCCTCCCATGTCTGAGGGCACACACTGTCTTCTATGCTTTAACTGAAGATGTGGCAAATTTACCATCCAGGTTGTCGGTACCAGGTGGTTTGTTCTTATTTATAGATAGCAATCAATATTTTCACCTCTTCCACACCCACTTGTGGAACTCAAAACTACAGTGCTCGTGTTTCATTATTTGGTCCGTTATGCATGAATATCAAGGCCTAGCATTTGTTGTTTGCATGTCATGCCTAAGTTTGCCAATCCTGTCAACAAAAAAGTTATCAAAAGTGGTTGGCAATATCAAAGGGTTTTGTTATGAACAAGCCATCTGCCTCAGTTTGCTTTTTTTGCCTAGAATTTTCTTATTTGCTATTCCCTTTGCCTCATTCCTCTCAGCAATACCGTTTTTCCAATTCATCATCTATCCATGGAGATTTGGCAGTTCTAACAGTCAGTTTCTTGATGGGCGCATCAATATCAGTAACCGTCATAAATGAATGATTTTTATTAATTTACTATTAATACTTTATTATGAATAAATCATAAAATGCAGCGGACCAACAAATATTTTTCACATCTTCGACATATGAATCATTGCGAAACCTCTTGTATGATCTCTTATACACATTTTTAGGCCCAGCCTTTGGAACTTAGTTTTTTTCTAGATATGGCTATTATATTATGATCACTACATCCAATGGGTGTGGATACTGCTTTAGAGCAGATTTTGTGCAACATTATTGGAGGCTTATTGGTTACAGCTTGGAGCTTCTTTTTGAGTGTGCAGCTTGATGACAACCAGTCAATATTTAGTTCACCCAAAAAATAGACCTCTCTGTTGATATCACATACATTATCCAACATTTCACACATATAGTCCAAATTCTGCATTTTAGCATTTGGTGGTCTATTACAACTTCCTATGAGAATAGGCTTTCGGTGAGGCAGGTGAACCTGTAGCCATATTACTTCTACATCATCTGACATGAGATCCTCTCTCAGCCTAACATAAATATTACTCTGGACATACATGGCAACACCTCCTCCATTTGGTTTCTATCTTTCCTGTATATTCTGTAACCATGTATAGCTACTACTGCATCATCAAAGGAATTATCTCAGTGTGTTTCCCCGTGTAGCTCAGTTGGTAGAGCATGGTGCTTGCAATGCCAGGGTTGTGGGTTCGTTTCCCACGGGGGGGCAGTATGAAAAATGTATGCACCCACTAACTGTAAGTCGCTCTGGATAAGAGCGTCTGCTAAATGATTAAAATGTAAACGTTTCAGAGATGGCCATGTGTTAATATGGGATATTTTTTGTCCTTTTCTGGGTTGCTTCTTTGTTTTTAGTGCTATTCTGAGAGGCTGATCTGAGGTAGACATGTTCATTTATTCATTTACATTTTAGCAGACGCTCTTATCCAGAGCGACTTACAGTTAGTGAGTGCATACAATTTTCTTTTTTTCTCATGTCAGTGACATTTACACTTGAGTCAATGGTACTGAGTGGGCTGCCCAGAGTGGGCTTCTTCCTAAGGTAGACAGTTTCAGTGCAAACAGTGGAATTCAATTTTATGAGCATAAGATTATTGCAGACCCTTGGAGCTAACACTTAAAGGAACATAGATTAGGTTACTTACATTGACTGCACTTCTATTTCTCTGTGTTACGTCTACTCTCGCTCCTCCCCTCCGGTGTTCGACGTCGCCGGAATACTAACCACCGGTCCTGGGATCCATCATTACGCACACCTGTACGTCATCATGAGGCACACCTGGACTCCATTACCTCACTTATTACCTCCCCTATATCTGGCACTCCCTTAGGTTCTTTTCCCAGTCAGTATTATTCCTGTGTTTATGCTTAGACGCTACTGCTATGTTGTCTCGTTCCAAGTTTGTTGTTTTATTAAACGTTTCACCTGCACCTGCTTCTCGACTCACAGCGTCATCGTTACAGAATACTGACTCCAACAATGGAAGCAGCAGGAGAACAATGTATCTCCCAGACGGTCGACGAGCAGGGATACCTTCTACGTCAACACCAGGACCAGCTGGCACAACTGGGGATGGCTATGGGAGAGGTTCTTCGCAGTGTGCAATGTCTCGAACATACCCGGGAGGCGCTGCCGTCAACTAGCGGAGGATACTCTACAGCCAGTCGACCCAGCACCACAGCCCATTCAGCAACCCGCTCAGGTCAGCGATGCCTGTTTGTCCCTCCCGGATAAATATGATGGCACACCATCTAAATGCCGTGGCTTCCACCTTCAGTGCTCCCTTTACTTTACGCACCAGATGGGAGCCCCCACCACTGAGAGGTCCAAGGTTGCACTGGTTATTTCTCTGCTGACTGGGCGAGCGTTGGAATGGGCCATGGCTGTCTGGGAGAGAGGAGAGGAGGAGCTAAATTCATATGAGGGGTTCATGGCTCTGTTCAAATGTATCGTCGATCATCCCCCGGAGGGCAGAGAGGGGTAATCGCTTACTCCAATTACGGCAGGGGGACCAGACGGCTGCAGAGTACGCGCTGACCTTCCGGACAGTAGCAGCATCCTGCGGATGGATTGAGCCGGCACTTCGTATGCTATTCAGAAGAGGTCTGTGCGAGGAGGTCCAGACAGAATTGGCCTGTCGAGATGACAACCTCTCCTTGGATTCATTCATTGTGATGGCCATCCGTCTGGATAACCTACTTCGGGAGCATTGGTACTCTCATCGCTTCTCTCCCTCCCTCAGTGAACACTCTGGATCAGAGCCTGAACCCGAGGATGTTCTGCGGAACGACGCAGACGGAGACAGCTGGGGCTCTGTATTGTGGTCAAGGAGGGCACCAGCTCCAGCTGTGTCCGGCACTTCCTAATCCGGGATCCACAAGAGCAGATGGACGGTCACGTGATCTTCCACCTCCTAGGGCAGGAGTGAGTATTCCATCTTCATCACTTTCTGCTAAACTCTTTTTGGTGTCCATCACACTAGTTGACTGTCCCTCATGTACTGTTTCTACAGCATTAGTGGATTCCGGTGCCGCAGGGAACTTTATTGACCAGACCCTTGCCTCCTCTCTTAACCTCATCCCATACCCGCTCTCCTCTCCTCTCCTGATTCAAGCCCTCAATAATCGGCCACTAGGATCCGGAACCATCACACACATCACCCAACCACTCACCCTCACCGTGGAATCCATTCATCAGGAGAACATCACCTTCTTCATCACCAGAGCACCAGGTCCCAAGATCATCCTCGGCCTCCCTCGGCCAGAACCCCACCATCTCATGGTCGAGGATGAGAATCACAGACTGGTCACCCGAATGCCGGAGGACCTGCTTCCCAATCCCCTGTGGTTCCACGTCGGTTGAGAGTCCTGTGATTACCCTTCAGCCCAACATCCCGGAGGTATACCAGGACCTACGGGAGGTCTTCACCAAGACCCGCCCCACCTCTTCTTCCTCCTCATTGCCCCTGGGACTGTGCCATCGACGCATCTCTGTGCAGACGCATCTATCCTCTGTCGGTGGCTGAGACCCAGGTCCTGGAGGATTACATCCAAGAGGCGCTCCAACAAGGTTACATACGCACGTCCACTTCTCCTGCGTTGGCTGGTTTCTTCTTCATGGCCAAGAAGGATGGAGGGTTACGTCCATGTATTGATTACAGAGGACTCAATGAAATCACCACAAAGTACTGTTACCCTCACCCGTTGGTGCTGGCAGCCATCGAACAGCTCCGCGGGGCCCGGTTCTTTACCAAACTGGACCTGCGGAGTGCATACAATCTCATCCGCATCTGGGAGGGGGATGAGTGGAAGATTGTGTTTAGCATGATGTCTGGTCACTACGAGTACTTGGTGATGCCTTTTGGTTTAGCCAATGCTCTGTCAGTGTTCCAGGCATTCGTTAATGAGGTGTTCAGGGACATGCTCGGACGCCATGTGATAGTGTATATCGATGACATCCTGGTCTACTCGGCTACCCTGGAGGATCACATCACTCACATTCGAGCAGTCCTGGAACGCCTCCTGGCTAACCACCTGTTTGTCAAGGCTGAGAAGTGCCGATTTCATCAGAAGGCTGTCTCCTTCTTAGGCTACCAGATCAGCCCACAGGGAGTAAGGATGGACGACAAGAAGGTAAATGCAGTCAGATCATGGCCAGTCCCGACCACCATAAAGGGGTTACAATGGTTTTTGGGGTTTGCCAACTTTCTACCTCCGTTTCATCAGGAACTTTAGCTCCATCGCCGCTCCTCTCACCTTTCTCCTCAACGGTGGTCCCCATAGGTTGGTGTGGAGCCCAGCAGCCGACGAGGCCTTCCGTCTACTCAAGGGATGTTTCACCTCCGCCCCAGGGCTCAAACACCCAGATCCCACGATATCCTTTGTGGTGGAGGTGGACGCTTCAGAGGTGGGCGTGGGGGCAGTTCTGTCTCAACGACAGGGAAATCCACAGAGATTGTATCCGTGTGTATATTACTCTAAGAAACTGTCCCCTGCAGAGAGGAATTACGACGTCGGTGATCGAGAGCTCCTGGCGGTGCAGTTGGCATTAGAGGAGTGGAGACACTGGCTGGAGGGCGCCAAGGAACCATTCGTCACCCTCACCGACCATCGGAACCTCGAGTACATACATACAGCGTAATCCGGGCCAAGCGAGGTGAGCTTCACGCTGACCTATTGCCCAGGTTCAAAGAACACCAAGGCCGATGCCCTGTCCCGTCTCTACGATTCGGGAGAAAGTCCTCAATGCACCTATAATCCCATCCTCCCGAGTCGTAGCTCCTGTGGTCTGGGACGTAAATGTGAAACTTTCGCCAGGCTCTGGAGAGGGAGCCCTCACCCACTAACTGTCCTCCCGAGCGCATCTACGTTCCCACAGGGGTAAGGGATCAGCTGCTGACCTGGGCACACACAGCTGTCATCGCTGGATATCCAGGTATTTCTTGCACTACCCAATCCATCTCTGGGAAGTACTGGTGGCCCACCTTGGCGCAGGACACCATTCGCTACGTCAACTCCTGTTCCGTATGTGCCCAAACCAAATCCCCCCGGAACGCTCCAGCAGGGAAACCCCTTCCCGTGACTCAGCGTCCCTGGTCCCATCTATCCATTGACTTTGTTACTGATCTCCCTTCCTCTGACGGTTTCACAACCATTTTGGAGCGCTACCAAACCCAGACCGTCAGTCTCTTAAGCAGTTCTCTATGTTGATGGAGATAATCCTGGAACCCCGTGCGGTTAGGGTGAATCCCGTCTCTTTTAAAGAGTGTTGGTTGCTCCCACAGCAAGTCAAGAATGTCACAAAAGGAGACATTCTCGTCTTTGCAGAGTTTCTTCAGGAACTCATTTAGGGTTAGCGGGGCATCTGTAACATTCCGAACCCCTTCTATAGGATGGCAGAGGTGCCAGAGATGATTATTGTCTACCAAAAAGGGTGTTAAAGAGAATGTTCCTCAGATTGCCAAAAGCGAATGTCGTTAAATCCTAAGTGAATGACGATGGTGCCCATATTAGAGTAGTTGGCTAGAACTATGGGTGGGAAGGAGTTGATGTCTCGGACACTCCTCGCTCCTGGGTGACAATGGCCCTTGGTCGGCCCACAGGCCATAGGCAGGTCAAAATCTCTCACCATCGAGCTGCCCACGACGTGATGGAATCCGATGGGGAGGGAAGAGGGGGAAAAGAACAGGCTTGCCTCAGGAAGGGGAGAAGAGGTGTGCTTTGACTCATGCCAGCCTGACTCACCGCACATGTACTAGTAGCAGCGGATGGCGTCAGAATCCTTGGGGATGTGGAGGAGGGCCTAAGACCTTGCTTCCTTTGGTCAGCAACTGGGTGAGCTGTGAAGGAGGGTGCCCCTGGACGGTTGCTGGCTGTTGGTGTACTCCCAGGATCAGAGCTGACTTCCGGGACCAGTATGTCCACCTCCAGCTGTTTAATAGCTGGATCTGATCTTCCAGGATATATGGAAGCATACCAGACTGCCTCCACCTGACCTCCTACGCCTTGCCGGTGTCCAGTCTCCACTGGCTGTGGAGTTGAGCTCACCATCTATCCAGTAGATTGGAGCAGATCAGTACTGCAGACTCATCGACCCCTTGGCTGTAGGAGGAATTCAGAACTGAAATTCTGTGTGCCCGAGCTGCATCAAAGCACTTAGAAAGCACATACTGTTTTTCCCGCAGCTGAGCTAACAGCCGGAGAATCTCTTCCCTAAGCTGCTTGATGATGTTACATTTGGAACAGACAAAGAATTAATGTTCATTTATCAGTTCCACCTTATTTTACTCCTCTTGTATAGATATCATCTCACACCTAGCGCATTTGAGCCCAGACGTAGACACAAATACATAACATAAAAATGTTTTTGACTCTAGCACTGCTAGCGTTATCTTGCTCTGTTAGCATGATGGCTAACCGCTATCTATTGTGCTTTTTTAGCTGGAATCTGGGACACAAACTTGCGGTCCCAGCCGAAAAAGCTAACCGCATCACGAAATCCTTAGCTATCAGAACTTCAAATTTGATTAAAAAACTATTTCATATAAACGTTTTCTGTAAAAAAAAAACACCAAACCGAGTGTAGGTCAGACTCACAGACTCACAAAACTTCCGTGATGGGATTTCTGTTGATGCGACTCCGTGCAGCCAATGGCAATGTCCACTTTAGGAATAATGCCGGGAGCGTTTTGTGGATTTGACAGCTCTAACCCAGTTTCACCGCCGACACCGCCAAAACCACAGCCATTCGGATGTCGGCTAAAGCGGATCTGATTGAATAGAGACAAAGAGTTTAGTGTGCTTATGTCTGACATCATCAATGTTGGCCAAAATGTTTCCAAAACAAACTAAACAAGAAGCTAAAACCTGTGACTGTCACGCACGTTGAAGAACGGGTCAGACCAAGGAGCAGCGTGGTATGCGAACATGTTTATTAAACTGGATAAACACTAGACAAAATAACAAACTCAACGAAACCGTGAAGTCCTATGGGACGAAAACCAGCCTACAAGGAACAAGATCCCACAAACAAGGACTGCAACCAGGCTACTTAAGTATGATCCCCAATCAGAGACAACGAGCGACAGCTGCCTCTGATTGGGAACCACACACGGCCAAACACAGAAGTATGACAACTAGAATCTAACCATAGATATACAACAACCTAGAACTAAACATGCACACCCTGACCAAACTAACTAGAGTTATATAGGCCAGGGCGTGACAGTGACTCATTTCTATAATTGTTGTCCATAACCAGTGTATTCCACATTTTACATTTACATTTTTAGTCATTTAGCAGACGCTCTTATCCAGAGCGACTTACAGTTAGTGAGTGCATACATTTTATTTAGTTTTCTTCATACCATGAATATATTCATCAACAATGTCTCTAATTCACCAGATGCATAATAAACCCTGTAATTACTGTACCTTTCAGACACACACACACGGACACACACACACACACACACACACACACACACACACACACAAACACACACACACACACCATTCATAAACCCCATGAGTACCCTTTCAGTAAAAACGTATTTAAAGTCAATATTAAAGATGAATGATTTACCTTGGGATAAAAACATTAATCATGTTGATGTAAAAAGAGCTGTATAGAAAAACTTGTTTTGATGTGTGTGTGTGTGTGTGTGTGTGTTGACTGAACTATCCCGTTATGTAGCATTGATATCTTGTCGTGACACAACAGCCAACACAACAGCGTTAATTTATTTTTTTATTTAAATCAGAGAACAGGGAGGGAAGCATATGTGCCTGCTGTTCAACGAGGTCGTTTCTGTGGTTAAAAAAACGATCCCAGAAGACAGTTCAAAACTAAACACTCACAATTCGACACCAACTTTCCAGTTAGTTCAGATACAAAAAAAAACAACTAACAGCCTCCTATGAGCACAGCCGGGTCACTATGGTGTGATCTTGCTCCGCACAAGAGAAGGCTATGGCAGCCTCTATCCGTGTGGCTTGGATACTTGGGAAAAAAGTAGGTATTTTACAGACGCTGAGACTGTAAAAGAGTACATGCTAGATGCTGTTGAGGAGGTGACCACGGACAACAAAAGTGAGAAATCAGGTGATCTCATCGACTAAAGATATACCCATGTTGGACACATCAACTGAAAGGAGAATCACATTTTCTAACTATGGAGGTTTTTTTGAAAACTCATTTTTGGACAGACTGAAAAACGGGGAGGTAATGCTCACTTGCTGTGGACGTCTACTGACAATACTGACATTGCACAGTTGTGCTTATTTTGTGACATTCTTTTGAAAGGAGAACGCATTCAGGAGGACATGCTGGGCTTAATACAATTGGAGAGACACTACTGTTGAGAACGTGGTCCTCTGTAGCTCAGCTGGTAGAGCACGGCGCTTATAACGCCAAGGTAGTGGGTTCGATCCCCGGGACCACCCATACACAAAAAAAATGTATGCACGCATGACTGTAAGTCGCTTTGGATAAAAGTGTCTGCTTAATGGCATATTATTATTATTAACCCTTTTTCAGAAGATTGTCTCCTTTTTCAATGAGAATGGACTGGATTTGGTGCGAGTTAACCTGCTTGTCACAGATGGCGCTCCGTCTGCTCGACTATCTTCTCTTTTAACTGCCTGATACACCATGGAGTCAGCAGTTTAAAAAAAACACCATAGACTCATAAACTTTATCCGATCAACATCTACCCTGCAACATCATTTGTTTCGTAGTCTGCAAAAAAAATCATGATCTACTTTGACATAATGATGTTCGGTGGCTAAGCACAAGAAAGCCAACGCATACAGTGCCTTCAGAAAGTATTCACACCCCTTGACTTATTTCACATTTTCTTGTGTTACAGCCTGAATTCAAAATGAATTAAATATTTTTTTTGTCTCATCCATCTACACATAATACCCCATAATGACAAAGTGAAAAACGTGTTTTTAAACATTTTTGCAAATGTCTTGAAAATTAAATATGGAAATATCTAATTTACATAAGTATTCACACCCCTGAGTCAATACATGTTAAAATCAACTTTGGCAGCGATTATATCTGTGAGTCTTTCTGGGTAAATCTCTAAGCGTTTTGGACACCTGGATTGTACAATATTTGCACATTATTCTTAAAAAAATTATTCAAACGCTGTCAAGTTGGTTGTTGATCATTGCCATTTTCAAGTCTTGACATAGATTATCAAGCTGATTTAAGTCAAAACTGTAACTAGACCACTCAGGAACATTCAATGTCATCTTGGTAACCAACTCCAGTGTAGATTTGGCCTTGTGTTTTAGGTTATTGTCCTGCTGAAAGGAGAATTTGTCTCCAGTGTCTGTTGGAAAGCAGACTGAACCAGGTTTTCCTCTAGGATGTTTCCTGTGCTTAGCTCTATTCAGTTTATTTTTATCCTAAAAAACTCCAGTCCTTGCCGATGACAAGCATACCCATAACATGATGCAGCCACCACCATGCTTGAAAATATGAAGAGTGGTACTTAGTGATGTGTTGTGTTGGATTTGACCCAAACATAACACTTTGTATTCAGGACAAACAGTTAATTTCTTTGCCAATTTTCTTGCAGTTTTACTTCAGTACCTTGTTGCAAACAAGATGCATGTTTTGGAATATTATAACCAGCCACTACCATTACTACTGCAGACATTACCACTACTATAACTATAACCAGTCACTACCATTACTATAACTATAACCAGTCACTACCACTACTATAACTATAACCAGTCACTACCACTACTATAACTATAACCAGTCACTACCATTACTACTGCAGACACTACCACTACTATAACTATAACCAGTCACTACCACTACTATAACTATAAACAGTCACTACCACTACTATAACTATAACCAGTCACTACCACTACTATAACTATAACCAGTCACTACCACTACTATAACTATAACCAGTCACTACCACTACTATAACCAGTCAATACCACTACTATAACTATAACCAGACACTACCACTACTATAACCAGTCACTACCACTACTATAACTATAACCAGTCACTACCACTACTATAACTATAACCAGTCACTACCACTACTATAACTATAACCAGTCACTACCATTACTACTGTCGACACTACCACTACTATAACTATAACCAGTCACTACCACTACTATAACTATAACCAGTCACTACCACTACTATAACTATAACCAGTCACTACCACTACTATAACTATAACCAGTCACTACCATTACTACTGCAGATATTACCACTACTATAACTATAACCAGTCACTACCACTACTATAACTATAACCAGTCACTACCACTACTATAACTATAACCAGTCACTACCATTACTATAACTATAACCAGTCACTACCACTACTATAACTATAACCAGTCACTACCATTACTACTGCAGATATTACCACTACTATAACTATAACCAGTCACTACCACTACTATAACTATAACCAGTCACTACCACTACTATAACTATAACCAGTCACTACCATTACTATAACTATAACCAGTCACTACCACTACTATAACTATAACCAGTCACTACCACTACTATAACTATAACCAGTCACTACCACTACTATAACTATAACCAGTCACTACCACTACTATAACTATAACCAGTCACTACCACTACTATAACTATAACCAGTCACTACCATTACTACTGCAGATATTACCACTACTATAACTATAACCAGTCACTACCACTACTATAACTATAACCAGTCACTACCACTACTATAACTATAACCAGTCACTACCACTACTATAACTATAACCAGTCACTACCACTACTATAACTATAACCAGTCACTACCACTACTATAACTATAACCAGTCAATACCACTATTATATCTATAACCAGTCACTACCATTACTACTGCAGACATTACCACTACTATAACTATAACCAGTCACTACCATTACTACTGCAGACATTACCACTACTATAACTATAACCAGTCACTACAACTACTATAACTATAACCAGTCACTACCATTACTACTGTAGACACTACCACTACTATAACTATAACCAGTCACTACCACTACTATAACTATAACCAGTCACTACCATTACTACTGCAGACACTACCACTACTATAACTATAACCAGTCACTACCACTACTATAACTATAACCAGTCACTGCCATTACTACTGCAGACATTACCACTACTATAAATATAACCAGTCACTACCACTACTATAACTATAACCAGTCACTACCACTACTACTGCAGACATTACCACTACTATAACTATAACCAGACACTACCACTACTATAACAATAACCAGTCACTACCACTACTATAAATATAACCAGTCACTACCACTACTTTTACTATAACCAGTCACTACCACTACTATAACTATAACCAGTCACTACCATTACTACTGCAGACATTACCACTACTATAACTATAACCAATCACTACCACTACTATAACTATAACCAATCACTACCACTACTATAACTATAACCAGTCACTACCACTACTATAACTATAACCAGTCACTACCATTACTACTGCAGACACTACCACTACTATAACTATAACCAGTCACTACCACTACTATAACTATAACCAGTCACTACCATTACTACTGCAGACATTACCACTACTATAAATATAACCAGTCACTACCACTACTATAACTATAACCAGTCACTACCACTACTACTGCAGACATTACCACTACTATAACTATAACCAGACACTACCACTACTATAACTATAACCAGTCACTACCACTACTATAAATATAACCAGTCACTACCACTACTTTAACTATAACCAGTCACTACCACTACTATAACTATAACCAGTCACTACCATTACTACTGCAGACACTACCACTACTATAACTATAACCAATCACTACCACTACTATAACTATAACCAGTCACTACCACTACTATAACCAGTCACTACCATTACTAATGCAGACACTACCACTACTATAACCAGTCACTACCATTACTATAACTATACCCAGTCACTACCATTACTGTAACTATAACCAGTCACTACCACTACTATAACTATAACCAGTCACTACCACTACTATAACTATAACCAGTCACTACCACTACTATAACTATAACCAGTCACTACCACTACTATAACTATAACCAGTCACTACCACTACTATAACTATAACCAGTAACTACCACTACTATAACTATAACAAGTCACTACAACTACTATAACTATAACCAGTCACTACCACTACTATAACTGTAACCAGTCACTACCACTACTATAACTATAACCAGTCACTACCACTACTATAACTATAACCAGTCACTACCATTAATACTGCAGACATTACCAACACTATAACTATAACCAGTCACTACCACTACTATAACTATAACCAGTCACTACCACTACTATAACTATAAGCAGTCACTACCACTACTATAACTATAACCAGTCACTACCACTACTATAACTATAACCAGTCACTACCATTACTACTGCAGATATTACCACTACTATAACTATAACCAGTCACTACCACTACTATAACTATAACCAGTCACTACCACTACAATAACTATAACCAGTCACTACCATTACTATAACTATAACCAGTCACTACCACTACTATAACTATAAGCAGTCACTACCACTACTTTAACTATAACCAGTCACTACCACTACTATAACTATAACCAGTCATCACCACTACTATAACTATAACCAGTCACTACCACTACTATAACTATAACCAGTCACTACCACTACTATAACTATAACCAGTCACTACCATTACTACTGCAGATATTACCACTACTATAACTATAACCAGTCACTACCACTACTATAACTATAACCAGTCACTACCACTACTATAACTATAACCAGTCACTACCATTACTACTGCAGATATTACCACTACTATAACTATAACCAGTCACTACCACTACTATAACTATAACCAGTCACTACCACTACTATAACTATAACCAGTCACTACCACTACTATAACTATAACCAGTCACTACCACTACTATAACTATAACCAGTCACTACCACTACTATAACTATAACCAGTCACTACCACTACTATAACTATAACCAGTCACTACCATTACTACTGTAGACACTACCACTACTATAACTATAACATTTACATTTACGTCATTTAGCAGACGCTCTTATCCAGAGCGACTTACAGTTAGTGAATCCCTTTATTTTTATTTTTTTTATACTGGCCCCCCATGGGAATCGAACCCGCAACCCTGGCGTTGCAAACGCCATGCTCTATCAACTGCTCTACATCCCTGCCGGCCATTCCCTCCCCTACCCTGGACGACGCTGGGCCAATTGTGCGACGCCCATGAGTCTCCCGGTCGTGGCCGGCTGCGACAGAGCCTGGATTCGAACCAGGATCTCTAGTAGCACAGTTAGCACTGCGATGCAGTGCCTTAGACCACTGCGCCACCCAGGAGACATAACCAGTCACTACCACTACTATAACTATAACCAGTCACTACCACTACTATAACTATAACCAGTCACTACCATTACTACTGTAGACACTAAAACTAATATAACCAGTCACTACAACTACTATAACTATAACCAGTCACTACCATTACTACTGTAGACACTACAACTAATATAACTAGTCACTACAACTACTATAACTATAACCAGTCACTACCATTACTACTGTAGACACTACCACTACTATAACTATAACCAGTCACTACCACTACTATAACTATAACCAGTCACTACCACTACTATAACTATAACCAGTCACTACCATTACTACTGCAGATATTACCACTACTATAACTATAACCAGTCACTACCACTACTATAACTATAACCAGTCACTACCACTACTATAACTATAACCAGTCACTACCACTACTATAACTATAACCAGTCACTACCACTACTATAACTATAACCAGTCACTACCACTACTATAACTATAACCAGTCACTACCACTACTATAACTATAACCAGTCACTACCATTACTACTGTAGACACTACCACTACTATAACTATAACCAGTCACTACCACTACTATAACTATAACCAGTCACTACCACTACTATAACTATAACCAGTCACTACCATTACTACTGTAGACACTAAAACTAATATAACCAGTCACTACAACTACTATAACTATAACCAGTCACTACCATTACTACTGTAGACACTACAACTAATATAACTAGTCACTACAACTACTATAACTATAACCAGTCACTACCATTACTACTGTAGACACTACCACTACTATAACTATAACCAGTCACTACCACAACTATAACTATAACCAGTCACTACCACTACTATAACTATAACCAGTCACTACCATTACTACTGTAGACACTAAAACTAATATAACCAGTCACTACAACTACTATAACTATAACCAGTCACTACCATTACTACTGTAGACACTACAACTAATATAACTAGTCACTACAACTACTATAACTATAACCAGTCACTACCATTACTACTGTAGACACTACCACTACTATAACTATAACCAGTCACTACCACTACTATAACTATAACCAGTCGCTACCACTACTATAACTATAACCAGTCACTACCACTACTATAACTATAACCAGTCACTACCACTACTATAACTATAACCAGTCACTACCATTACTACTGTAGACACTACCACTACTATAACTCTAACCAGTCACTACCACTACTATAACTATAACCAGTCACTACCACTACTATAACTATAACCAGTCACTACCATTACTACTGCAGATATTACCACTACTATAACTATAACCAGTCACTACCACTACTATAACTATAACCAGTCACTACCACTACTATAACTATAACCAGTCACTACCACTACTATAACTATAACCAGTCACTACCACTACTATAACTATAACCAGTCACTACCACTACTATAACTATAACCAGTCACTACCATTACTACTGTAGACACTACCACTACTATAACTATAACCAGTCACTACCACTACTATAACTATAACCAGTCACTACCACTACTATAACTATAACCAGTCACTACCATTACTACTGTAGACACTAAAACTAATATAACCAGTCACTACAACTACTATAACTATAACCAGTCACTACCATTACTACTGTAGACACTACAACTAATATAACTAGTCACTACAACTACTATAACTATAACCAGTCACTACCATTACTACTGTAGACACTACCACTACTATAACTATAACCAGTCACTACCACTACTATAACTATAACCAGTCACTACCATTACTACTGTAGACACTAAAACTAATATAACCAGTCACTACAACTACTATAACTATAACCAGTCACTACCATTACTACTGTAGACACTACAACTAATATAACTAGTCACTACAACTACTATAACTATAACCAGTCACTACCATTACTACTGTAGACACTACCACTACTATAACTATAACCAGTCACTACCACTACTATAACTATAACCAGTCACTACCATTACTACTGCAGACATTACCACTACTATAACTATAACCAGTCACTACCATTACTACTGTAGACACTACCACTACTATAACTATAACCAGTCACTACCACTACTATAACTATAACCAGTCGCTACCACTACTATAACTATAACCAGTCACTACCACTACTATAACTATAACCAGTCACTACCACTACTATAACTATAACCAGTCACTACCATTACTACTGTAGACACTACCACTACTATAACTATAACCAGTCACTACCACTACTATAACTATAACCAGTCACTACCACTACTATAACTATAACCAGTCACTACCACTACTATAACTATAACCAGTCACTACCATTACTACTGCAGACACTGCAACTAATATAACTTATTTCAAAACCGTACATACTTTAAAACAAGCTAGTAAACACACCACATTTTCTTCAGGAAATGTACTTTTAGCCTAAAGAGTGTATTTATTAGATAGAACTACAACTAGCTATCAGTAGGTCTACATACAAACCTATTCTACGTAGTTCTTCAACTACCACAAATTTTTTTTTAAAGAGCTGTCATCACTAGACCATCATATTTCACTCCCTAAATAATAGCCTGAAACAATCTAATCATTACATCATCATTCAACTAAAATCAAACTTTATTCACACTGAACGATTTACGAAAGTAAATTGTGCATATATTTATCTGAAACCCACAGCATGAATGATTCACAGTTTCTTTGCTTTCCTAAGAGTGTTGATCCTGCTTTTTATTCCTGACAGTTTTAGTTTTCACACAACAACTGTAGTTTAGACATTTTGGTGATCTAACTGCCCCACAATCCAAAATAATACAGTTGATATAGTATTCTATCAAAGTAATCAGACCAAATATTTTACTAAATTTAACTTTGACTATTTGTAACTGCTTTGCTTTAAATAGTAAAGTATAACTTCACACCACAAAAATAATTTTAAAGACCTAAAGCAAGTTCCACCAATTTTACAATTACCATCTAGTTATTATTATTTTTAGTAGTAATATTATTATTATTGCTATTATTATTATGACTATGACTATTATTATTATTATTACTATTATTACTTATATTATTATTATTATTATTATTATTATTATTATTATTATTATTACTATTATTACTATTATTACTATTATTACTATTATTACTATTATTATTATTATTGTTATTATTATAATTATTATTATTACTATTATTACTTCTATTATTATTACTATTATTATTATTGCTATTTTTATTATTATTACTATTATTATTATTGCTATTTTTGTTATTATTATTATTATTATTATTGTCTTCATTCTTCTTCTTCTTCTTCTTCTTCTTCTTCTTCTTCTTCTTCTTCTTCTTCTTCTTCTTCTTCTTCTTCTTCTTCTTCTTCTTCTTCTTCTTCTTCTTCTTCTTCTTCTTCTTCTTCTTCTTCTTCTTCTACACACAAAACCCTCCAAGTTATTTATATTCTAATGATTTTCAAGATGTACACTATCAATATTTTTGGAGAAAATGCCAGTTAGACAGCTCTGGCTCTGTGGTGAGTCAGTTCATGGTGTACTGCCTGGCTAACTCAAGTGTGTGTGTGTGTGTGTGTGTGTGTGTGTGTGTGTGTGTGTGTGTGTGTGTGTGTGTGTGTGTGTGTGTGTGTGTGTGTGTGTGTGTGTGTCGGTCTCTTTCTCTCTGTGTGTGAGTGTGAGCCACGTTGGCCATTCTGTCACTACAGATGGACAGGAAATACCCAGGGTGTGTGTGTGTGTGTGTGTGTGTGTGTGTGTGTGTGTGTGTGTGTGTGTGTGTGTGTGTGTGTGTGTGTGTGTGTGTGTGTGTGTGTGTGTGCGTGTGTGTGCGTGTGTGTGTGTGTGTGTGTGTGTGTGTGTGTGTGTGTGTGTGTGTGTGTGTGTGTGTGTGTGTGTGTGTGTGTGTGTGTGTGTGTGTGTGTGTGTGTGCGTGTGTGCGTGTGTGAGTCCCACCAGTCCTGGCCACTGTAGGGTAAACAGAACAACAACCCCCTACCATGCAACAAATGTCATCACTGTCTGCTTGGGTCCCACTCCAAATCGCCACAAATACCACACACACACATACATACACACACACACACACACACACACACACACACATACACACACACACACACACCCTGGGTGTGGGTTTGTGGATTTGATCAGAGTATTTTTAATTCTACCAATTGGTGCTGAAATATTTAGCAGTCATTTTGACTCAAACATTCAAACAGTCAAATAAATACATTTCATATATGCTATTGGAAAAATTATCCTTTTGTTGTGTAATTATTATTATTATTTCAAAGAACACAATAGCATTTGCGTGCTCTCGTGTTGAGCGCACGGAACAGTGGTTATTCTTGGAAAAAGTTATATTTTTGAAAAAAATATTTAATTTTGAGAGTTATTTGGCAATGGTAAGTGTTTTGGAAACCTCATAATCGCTCTTTCTGATACAATATAGAAATCAAAACGTCTTACCTGCATGTGACTCTGTAGGAGAATTTGGAATAGTATATTTTTGGCGCTCCCCGTAAAAACAATGACATATCCTCCTCCTCTATAACACAAATTCTGATAACAAAATTCTTACAATACACGTTAAATAGATACTTAGGAAAAGTCAAGGACGGAGGGAGGCTTAAAAATTCCCTCCTTCCCTCCTTCTCTCCTTCCCTCCTTCCCTCCTTCCCTCCTTCCCTCCTTCCCTCCTTCTCTCCTTCTCTCCTTCCCTCCTTCTCTCCTTCTCTCCTTCTCTCCTTCTCTCCTTCCCTTCTCTCCTTCTCTCCTTCACTCCTTCAATATTTGAATATCTAATTCATATTTAGTCAAAATTACTCACTCGGCTCGTCTAATGTTAAATGGATGGAAAACTCAACGAGGAAATCTTTTGGGAGGGTTTTCAGCGGTTGAATTAAATGTATTCAGTGCGCATAAAGGAACCACTCCCAACGAGCTCGTTGATCACCTGCATAAGGTCAGTCTGAATACCAAATACTGAGAAGTGTATAAATCACGTAGGAAAGGCATACATTTCCTAAGTCAGAATCGGGCCATGTGTGGATAATGATATGAACAATAGATGGGTGTGAAATGACGGGCAGACTCCATTCTGAATTATACAGTCTTTGTTAGATTAATAGAGTCTGATTCCATCGTTAAATATTCATACAGAGATTGTCAGTGTGTTGGTTTTTATTGAGTGTGTTGATTCTAATTTGGAGAGGAGATTGCTTGGTTAGGGGGTTAGGGAGGGTCACAGAGAGAGATAGACAGACAGACAGACAGACAGACAGACAGAGAGAGAGAGAGAGAGAGAGAGAGAGAGAGAGAGAGAGAGAGAGAGTGAGTGAGAGAGTGTGATTTGAAGGAGTCAGGCGCAGGAGGGTATATCACAGAATACAGAGTTTATTCTGTAGTACACAGTTACGCTGGATAGCGTCAACAGTCCAGTGCACAAAACAAGCGCACTGGAACAAATACAGGCACACAGGGAAGATATACCCCAGCAATACAAATTACAGGTAGCTCCACCGAGCTACACTCATCTCACATGAAACAATCACCCACAAGGACAAGGTGGCAGAGGGAACACTTATACATGTACTAATGAGGGGTTATGAACCAGGTGTGTGTAATTGACAAGACAAGACAAATTGAATGATGAGATATGGAGCGGCAGTAGCTAGAAGGCCGGTGACGACGAACGCCGAAGCCTGCCCGAATAAGGAGGGGAGGCAGCTTCGGAGGAAGTTGTGACAGTACCGCCCCCCCTTGACGCACAGCTCCAGCAGCGCGCCGACCCCGGCCTCGGGGACGGCCAGGAGGACGCGGAGCAGGGAGAGCCGGATGGCGACGGTGGAATTCCTGCAACAGGGAGGGATCGAGGATATCTGTCACGAGTTACAAAGCCAGAACCCAGAAGCAGACCAGGACAAGGTAAGTTGAAACGAAGGTGAGTGTTTATTTACAAATTCAAGAGTGATGCTGAATAATCCAGGGAACAGAGCGGGCGGCGTTGGTTAGTTGTTGGGGGTGCAGTGGTTGATCCAATCATGGCTCGGCAGCCGCCGACCACCAGGCAGAGGTTGGATGAAGGTTCCGGACGAGTGACTGCAGATGGGACAAAACGGAGGTAAGTAAACAACAAACCAACAAGGTGCAAAACAACAAAACTAACGCTAGAAGCTCTAAGACTGATACTCTGGTAAACCTACTGTTCATGGCTAACGATCCGGCAGGGAATGGATGTTAGGCCAGAGCCTAAGAAGGGTGATGATCAGGACCAGGTGTGCAGATTGCTGATGGGATGCAGGTGCGGAAATCAAGAGAGCTCCCCGGAGCGTTCCAGAACCCTCGGGAAACTGGAGATCACGAGCAGAAAAACTAGTCCACAGACAGGACCCGACTCAGACTGCCGGGATCGTTACAATATCCCTCACCGGGACCCAGCACCGCTCCTCCAGACCGTACCCCTCCCACTCCACGAGGTACTGAAGGCCCCCCACCCGACACCTCGAATCCAGGATGGAACGGACAGAGTATGCCGGGGCCCCCTCGATGTCCAGAGGAGGTATAGGGACCTCCCGCACCTCGGTTGGTAACCTAAAACACATTGGAATGGCGTTAGGTTAGTGGAGGAGTGACGGAGAGAGTTCTGGGCATATTCGGCCCATGGCAAGAACACCGACCACTCCCCCAGCCGGTCCTGGCAGTAGGACCGCAGGAACCTACCCACATCCTGATTTACCCGTTCCACCTGCCCATTAGACTCGGGGTGAAACCCAGAGGTCATGCTGACCGAGACCCCCAGACGTTCCATGAACGCCTTCCAGACCTTGGATGTGAACTGGGGACCCCGGTCAGACACTATGTCCTCTGGTACCCCGTAGTGCCGGAAGACGTGTTTAACAGGGCCTCCGCATTTTTCAGTGCCGTGGGGAGACCGGGCAGAGGAAGGAGGCGGCAGGCCTTGGAAAAGCGGTCCACAACGACCAGGATGGTGGTGTTACATTCGGAGAGGGGAAGATCAGTCAGGAAATCAACACTCAGGTGAGACCGTGGTCGTTGTGGAATTGGTAAAGGTTGTAACTTACCCTGCTGGGAGGTGCCTAGGTGCCTTACTCTGGGCACACACCGAGCAGGAGGAGACATACACCATCACGTCCTTAGCCAAGGTAGGCCACCAGTACTTTCCGATCAAGCAGCGCACTGTATGACCGATACCTGGGTGACCAGAGGAGGGTGACGTGTGTGCCCAGTAGATCAGACGATCACAAATAAGAGCAGGCACGTACTGCAGCCCAGCTGGACACTGAGGTGGAGATGGCTCTGTGCGTAATGCCTGCTCTATATCCGCGTCCATCGCCCATACTACTGTCGCCACAATGCAGGAGGCCAGGAGTATGGGAGTGTTGTCTCTGGGCCTCTCCTCTGTGTCATACAGCCGTGACAATGCGTCTGCCTTCACGTTCTTCGTACCCGGGATGTATGATAGAGTGAAATCAAACCGGGTGAAGAATAGGGCCCACCTGGCATGGTGAGGATTCAGCCTCCTCGCTGCCCGGATGTACTACAGGTTACGGTGGTCCGTCCAGACGAGGAAAGAGTTTCGCCCCTTCGAGCCAATGCCTCAACACGGTCAGGGCTCGGACAACAGCCAACAGCTCCCGATCACCAACGTCGTAGTTCTGCTCCGCCAGGCTGAGCTTCTTAGAGAAGAAGGCACAGGGGCGGAGCTTGGGTGGCGTGCTCTGAGCGTTGAGACAGGACAGCGCCTATCCTATCTCGGACGCATCCACCTCCACTACGAACGGTAGTGATGGATCGGGGTGGGCCAGTACCGGGGCTGAGGTGAACAGACCCCCTTAGGTTACTGAAAGCCCTGTCAGCCTCAGCAGACCAGCCGAGCCGGGACGGCCCACCCTTCAACAGAGATGTAATGGGAGCTGCGACCTTGCCAAAGCCTGGATAAACCTCCAATAGTAGTTGGCAGGCCAAGAAAGTGCTGCACCTCATTGTGGTGGAGACGGCCAATTACGCACAGCTGAAATGCGATCTCCTCCATCTCCACACCTGAGGTGGAAATGCGGTATCGAGGAAGGAGACTGACTGCTGGAAAAACATACACTTCTCTGCCTTGGCATAAAGGTCATTTTCCAACAGTCGGGACAGCACTTGCGAACCAGGGACACATGCTCGGCGCGCGAGCGGAATACACCAGAATGTCATCGATGTGAGACCACTACACCGCGACCAAGCATGTCCCAAAATAGCTTCGTTCACAAAGGGACTGGAAGACGGATGGAGCATTCATCAAACCGTGAGGGCATCACCAGGTATTCACAATGCCCCGTGGTTGTGCTGAATGTTGTCTTCCACTCATCCCCCTCTCGGACACGCACCAGGTTGTACGCACTCCGGAGATCTAATTTGGTGAGGAAGCGCGCCCCATGCATTGACTCGATCACTGAAGGAATGAGGGGGAGAGGATAACTTACATTTCTCATCGTCTCCTTGTTCAGTGGTCGATAATCAATGCAAGGGCGCAGACCGCCGTCTTTCTTCTTCACAAAAAAGAAACTTGAGGAGGCGGGTGAAGTGGAGAGATATATATATACCCCTAGCGCAGGGACTCGGTGATGTATGTTTCCATAGCCTCCGTTTCAGCCTGTGACAGGGGATACGCATGACTCCTGGGAGGCACAGCATCTACCCGAAGGTTTATCGCGCAATCCCCCGATGAGGTAGTAACTTGGTCGGCTGCATTTTAGAACACATGTGCCAAATCGAGGTATTCGGGGGGAATGCGCACGGTGGAAGTACTGTCTGGACTTTCCACTGTGGTTGCACCAATGGAAACACCTAGACACCTATCCTGACACTCTCGCGACCTCCCAGTGACAACCCTCTGCGGCCATGAGAAGATGGGGTTGTGGAGTGCTAACCAAGGGATACCTAATACCAGAGGGAAAGCAGGAGACTCAATAATAAAAAAAAGTGACTTGCTCGCAATGAGTCTCGTGGGTAATCATGGTGACTGGTGCTGTAACTTCCTTAACAAACCCTGACCCTAATGGTCGACTATCAAGTGCTCTGATGGGGAGTGGAATGGATAGGGGAACCAATGAAATGCCTAGACTGTTTGAGAATGCCCTGTCCATACATTTCCCAGCTGCGCCTGAATCGACTAGCGCCTTACACTGGTGAACTACCATGTGATCAGGAAAGTAGATGGGTAGGGTACAGAATGCGCAGCAGAGGGCTCTGACTCGAGTGTGGGTGTTCGATACCTGGGTGATGCGAGATTGTCCTGCCTGCCGCCCCCAGACCCAAAACCTTTGTGCCACCAGAGTGACACTGGCACTGTCGTTCTCCGCTCTCTCGGATCGCGGTTCCATCCAGCTCCATCAGCTCGGGATCCGAGTCGGCCGGGGTGGGAATGGGCAGACCCCCTCCAGGACGTCCTCTGGCTGCCAGCAGGTTGTCCAAATGGATGACCATGTCCACCAGTTGCATGAAGGACAACATGGTGTCTCGGCAGGCTAGCTCCCTTTGGACGTCCTCCTGCAGATGGCACCGGAAGTGGTCGATAAGGGCCCGCCCGTTCCACCTGGACCCAGCTGCTAGAGTCCGAAACCCCAAGGTGAAGTCTTGCGCAGTCCTCGTCCCCTGCCTCAGGTGGACCAGCCGCTCGCCCGCCTCTCGACCTTCAGGCGGGTGATCGAAGACAGCCCGAAAGAGGCGAGCAAACTCCCCGTAGTTGTCCAACGCGGCTCCTCCTTCGTTCCAGACCGTGTTGGCCCACTTCAGGGCATTCCCCTAGAGGCAGGAGACGAGGGCGGACACCTTCTCCCGCTCCGATGGGCGGCCTGATGCTGGATAAGAAGAGCTCCAGTTGGAGGAGGAATCCTTGGCAGAGAGCAGCTGTCCCACTCGAACTCCCGTGGTCGGGATCGGGATATGAATGCTCCGTGACCCATGCCACGACTCCCAGGCATGCGCCCTCTCCCGCTGACTCCATAGCGGGTGGGTGATTCTGTGAGAGTATGATTTGAAGGAGTCAGGCGCAGGAGGGTATATCACAGAATACAGAGTTTATTCCAGGTGGTACACAGTTATGCTGGATAGCATCAACAGTCCAGTGCACAAAACAGGCGCACTGGAACAAATACTGAGCACACAGGGAAGATATACCCCGGCAATACAATGTACAGGTAGCTCCACCGAGCTGCACTCATCTCACATGAAACAATGACCCACAAGGACAAGGGGGCAGAGGGAACACTTATACATGTACTAATGAGGGAATAGAACCAGGTGTGTGTAATTGACAAGACAAGACAAATGGAATGATGAGATATGGAGCGGCAGTGGCTAGAAGGCCGGTGACGATGAACGCGAAGCCTGCCGAACAAGGAGGGGAGGCAGCTTCAGGAGGAAGTCGTGACAGAGAGAGAGACTCAAAGACTTTGCTCCTGCATTTTTCAGCATGTTTTTACAAAAATATAGATTTAGGAGTTAGATAAACTTGGATGTTTGGCAGGGACATATACAGGATGCTACCCTCCACAACATAACCTTCATTCCAAACCAAAACTCCAAAACCAACAACCTGATTTTTGGACGGAATTACCTGGAAAGCTTTCTACTACCAAGGATGACTATTCCCAAGCTATACAGCAAATGCTCTGGCAAACAAACAGAAACCCGAAAACACCATCCAACCTTGAACTGAGTGAGTAATGTTTAGTCTGAAGCTATTTTTACTTTCAGAAACCAAGGAAGTAAAAACATTACAATGATATATTTTACTTTAGTAAGGACTGAATGCTAAAGCTACCAAGCTTGCTAGTACAAAGAGACACAACTCAATTAGCACTGGCTACGTGTGAAGTGAGAGGTGTCAAAGCCCTTGAGCCCAACAATGGCAGGAGAGTCGCACAGTCTACCCCAACCAAATGGAGCGGCCTTAGAAGACCCACCCCGCTGTTCAGAGGTAATTCAAATACAGTACCCTCTGTATGTAAAGAATGATAAGACACGAAAATAGTACAAAATGAAGCTCCTTATGGGAAATCAAGAGATACTTTTTGCTGACTTTTTATAAAAATGGGGGAACATAAGCAGCCTTATCATCCACAAAATCTCCTGGCATGCACAGTGCTATACATGTATTAGCAGCACTACCCTCGTTAAGAGGGGGAGTGTTAGCAATGGGTGGAAACTCAGGATACTAGACAACGAGGACTCTGAGAAGGCTAATATAAATCTCTATAAATCTGGAACAGTATTGGTAGAGGGCAACCCCAAACAGTTCCAGCTGGACTTTCACCTAATCAAAGAAATAGCTCAGCAGGAAGCTCTCCCTTGAGAAAGATACTCCCTACCGAGCGGGTCAGATCAGACCTCTTCATTAAATAAACCCAAAGATGAGCAACCCCAAGCGGAGGAAGTCAACTTCCAGCACAGAGCACTTACTCCCTCATTCGAAATGAAGGATACATTCACCCAGCTGGAGGTAAGGCAGGTGGAGGTGATTACACTCCAGTCAGCACAGACCCAGACAACAGGTCCATCACAACAACAACCCCCTTAACTAGACCTGGAGAGCTGGAGGTGGAGAGACATGTCTGCACTCTGGACTGTGGTGAGACAATATCAACAGGAGAAAGAGCAGGAGCAGGAGAAGAACAGAGCACTAGAGGAGAGGATCAGAGTGCTGGAGGAGAAGATGAGAATGATGACGGGTGACAGAGAACAACCCATTAGAGACCTGGCCACCCCCCATGAGAAGCCAGCAGAACAGCCCACCTCAGATCCTGGCCAAAGTCTCTGCACCGCAGCAGAACAGTACACCTAGACCCTGACCACATAGCCTCACCTCACAGCCGGACAAACAAATGAAGAACCCCAAGCCCTGGGATCCCACCCCTCTGAGCACCCCTGTCAGCCACCCTGATAGCCCTCCCTGACGACCCCCTACTTTCCCAACGCACAGTGGTTATCTCCACCCTGCTACCACGAAAATACTGCTACCATACAGCGGGTAAACGCAAGTATTTCCGTGACTGTGCCTCAAAACCAAATGGCTACCTGGCCCACCACTCCACCCCTGGGCTTGAACAGCCTTTATGACCAGGTCCACCTATACAAGGCAGCAGTGCCCACTTTCACGCCCGGACCCTAAAGGATATCGCCCTCAACCGCTGACCCAACCCCTCACACAGGAGCAACAGATCAACAGGACACCCCGCCCAGACCAGCGACACACTCTCCCAGACCACACATTGAGGACTCGCGTCGAGATGACTCACATCCAGACCACAGCACCACCAGCCACATCCACACCCCCCACACCCCCCCAACCAATTAACACCCCCTAAGTCAACCATAACCACACCCATTTAGGCCCCTTCAGATCAGACCTATGCCCTCTTACCCACCCCAGACCCCAACCCCTAAAGAGGGCCTCCTAACATGAAAAGTCACACATACGCGCAGTGTCAGTGAGCAGGCAAATAGGCCCAACCCTCACTCTTCACTAGCCCAAGCCAATGGCATGTACCAGATGCTCAGCAGGCTCTGCTCACAATTACTGGCCTGAAGCCAAACCACAGGACCAACAACATTAGAACTTTATGGAACACAAAGCCTTCACTATTTCATCCTGGAATATCCAAGGCCTGAGGTCATCTGCCTTTGCCTTAAAAGAGAAAGAGAACCTGGACTTCACCAGAAGAAATCGGAAATACAGACATTATCATCCTACAAGAGACATGTTATAGAGGAGACGGACTCACTGGTTGCCTCTAGGTTAAGCAGAGAGGTGGTAGTCCCATCCATCGAAACTACCAGGTGTGAAACAGGAAGTGACTCAGGGGGTATGCTAATTTGGTATAG
>NC_059218.1:47349874-47493814 GCF_020615455.1 Coregonus clupeaformis | reverse complement strand
AGTGCACCTAGTGAATACTGGCCCCTATTCCATATATACAGTGGGAAAAAAAAAGTATTTAGTCAGCCACCAATTGTGCAAGTTCTCCCACTTAAAAAGATGAGAGAGGCCTGTAATTTTCTCATAGGTACACGTCAACTATGACACAGACAAAATGAGAAAAAAATTCCAGAAAATCACATTGTAGGATTTTAATGAATTTATTGGCATATGATGGTGAAAATAAGTATTTGGTCAATAACAAAAAAGTTTCTCAATACTTTGTTATATACCCTTTGTTGGCAATGACACAGGTCAACCCGTTTTCTGTAAGTCTTCACAAGGTTTTCACACACACTGTTGCTGGTATTTTGGCCCATTCCTCCCATGCAGATCTCCTCTAGAGCAGTGATATTTGGGGGCTGTCGCTGGGCAACACAGACTTTCAACTCCTCCAAAGATTTTCTTACTGGGGTTGAGATCTGGAGACTGGCTAGGCCATCCAGGACCTTGAAATGCTTCTTCACGAAGCTTCACTCCTTCGTTGCCCGGGCGGTGTGTTTTGGGATCATTGTCATGCTGAAAGACCCAAGCCACGTTTCATCTTCAATGCCCTTGCTGATGGAAGGAGGGTTTCACCAAAATCTCACGGCACATGGCCCCATTCATTCTTTCCTTTACACGGATCAGTCGTCTCTGGTCCCTTTGCAGAAAACAGCCCCAAAGCATGATATTTCCAACCCCATGCTTCACAGTAGGTATGGTGTTCTTTGGATGCAACTCTAGCATTCTTTGTCCTCCAAACATGACGAGTTGAGTTTTTACCAAAAAGTTATATTTTGGGTTTCATCTGACCATATGACATTCTCCCCAATCCTCTTCTGGATCATCCAAAATGCACTTCAGACGGCCTGGACATGTACTGGCTTAAGCAGGGGGACACGTCTCGCACTGCAGGATTTGAGTCCCCACGGCGTAGTGTGTTACTGATGGTTGGCTTTGTTACTTTGGTCCCAGCTCTCTGCAGGTCATTCACTAGGTCCCCCGTGTGGTTCTGGGATTTTTGCTCACCGTTCTTGTGATCATTTTGACCCCACGGTGAGATCTTGCGTGGAGCCCCAGATCGGGGGAGATTATCAATGGTCTTGTATGTCTTCCATTTCCTAATAATTGCTCCCACAGTTGATTTCTTCAAACCAAGCTGCTTACCTATTGCAGATTCAATCTTCCCAGCCTGGTGCAGGTCTACAATTTTGTTTCTGGTGTCCTTTGACAGCTCTTTGGTCTTGGCCATAGTGGAGTTTGGAGTGTGACTGTTGTGAGCTTGTGGGCAGATGTCTTTATACTGATAACAAGTTCAAACAGGTGCCATTAATACAGGGTAACGAGTGGAGGACAGAGGAGCTCTTAAAGAAGAAGTTACAGGTCTGTGAGAGCCAGAAATCTTGCTTGTTTGTAGGTGACCAAATACTTATTTTCCACCATAATTTGCAAATAAATTCATTAAAATCCTACAATGTGATTTTCTGGAATTTTTTTCCTCAATTTGTCTGTCATAGTTGACGTGTACCTATGATGAAAATACAGGCCTCTCATCTTTTAAGTGGGAGAACTTGCACAATTGGTGGCTGACTAAATACTTTTTTTTTCCCCACTGTATATAGTGCACTAGGAATATGGCCCCCTATTCCATATATATATAGTGCACTAGGGAATATGGCACCTAATTCCATATATATGTAGTTCACTAGTGAATATGGCCCCCTATTCCATATATATATAGTGCACTAGTGAATATAGCACCCTATTCCTATATATATATAGTACCTAGTGAATATGGCACCCTATTCCATATATAAATAGTGCACTAGTGAATATGCCCTTTTTATTCCATATACGTATATATATAGTGCACTAGTGAATATGGCCCCCTATTCCCATATCGTATATATATAGTGCACTAGGAATATGGCACCCTATTCCATATATATATAGTGCACTAGGGAATATGGCACCCTATTCCATATATATATTATGTGCACTAGGGAATATGGCACCCTATTCCATATATTAGTGCACTAGGGAAATATGGCACCCTATTCCATATATATATAGTGCACTAGGGAATATGGCACCCTATTCCATATATATAGTGCACTAGGGAATATGGCCCCCTATTCCATATATATATAGTGCACTAGTGAATATGCACCCTATTCCATATATATATATGTGCACTAGTGAATATGGCACCCTATTCCATATATAAATAGTGCACTAGTGAATATGGCCCCTATTCCATATACGTATATATATAGTGCACTAGTGAATATGGCCCCCTTATTCCATATACGTATATATATAGTGCACTAGGGAATATGGCACCCTATTCATATATATATAATTCACTAGAATATGGCACCCTATTCCTATATATATATATATATAGTGCACTAGGAATATGGCACCCTATTCCATATATATATAGTGCACTAGGAAATATGGCACCCTATTCCATATATATATATAGTGCACTAGGGAATATGGCACTCTAATTCCATATATATATAGTGCACTAGGAATATGGCACCCTATTCCATATATATATAGTGCACTAGTGAATATGGCACCCTATTCCATATATATATATATACTATATATAGCGCACTAGGAATATGGCCCCTATTCCATATATATATAGTGCACTAGTGAATATGGCCCCTATTCCATATACGTATATATATAGTGCACTAGGAATATGGCACCCTATTCCATATATATAAGTGCACTAGGGAATATGGCACCCTATTCCATATATATATAGTGCACTAGGAATATGGCACCCTATTCCATATATATATAGTGCACTAGGGAATATGGCACCCTATTCCATATATATATAGTGCACTAGGGAATGGCACCCTATTCCATATATTGTGCACTTTAGGGAATATGGCCCTATTCCATATATATATATAGTGCACTAGGGAATATGGCACCCTATTCCATATATATATAGTGCACTAGGAATATGGCACCCTATTCCATATATATATAGTGCACTAGTGAATATGGCACCCTATTCCATATATATATATATAGTGCACTAGTGAATATGGCACCCTATTCCATATATATATAGTGCACTAGTGAATATGGCCCCCTATTCCATATATATATATATATAGTGCACTAGTGAATATGGCACCCTATTCCATATATATATAGTGCGCTAGTGAATATGGCCCCCTATTCCATATATATATATATAGTGCACTAGGGAATAGGGCCCCCTATTCCATATATATATAGTGCACTAGGGAATATGGCCCCCTATTCCATATATATATATAGTGCACTAGGGAATATGGCACCCTATTCCATATATATATGTGCACTAGGGAATAGGGCACCCTATTCCATATATATATATATGCACTAGGGAATATGGGCCCCCTATTCCTATATATATATAGTGCACTAGGGAATATGGCACCCTATTCCATATATATATAGTGCACTAGGGAATATGGCACCCTATTCCATATATATATATAGTGCACTAGGGAATATGGCCCCCTATTCCATATATATATAGTGCACTAGGGGAATAGGGCACCCTATTCCTATATATATATATAGTGCACTAGGGAATATGGCCCCCTTTCCATATATATATAGTGCACTAGAATAGGGCACCCTATTCCATATATATATATAGTGCACTAGGGAATATGGCCCCCTATTCCATATATATATAGTGCACTAGGGAATATGGCACCCTATTCCATATATATATAGTGCACTTGTCAGACTGGTGTAGGTGGATGATAGGAATCAGGCGCAGGAAACCAGGGAGGACGTCAACAGAACTTTACTAAGTCCAAACACAGGGTATAAGTCGCCAACCCAACCGGGTGGCGCCGAACAAATTACGCATACGAAATACACGTGCGGAAAAACAAGAAAAAGCGCACACAGTGCGAGCTCTCGTAAAATACAACACAACGAGAGAACAAACTCGAAGAGGCAGGCTGACATAAACAATCACGCATAACACCTGACCCAAACAAACAAACTAAATAAGGGGGAACAATCAAGACACAAATAAGGGACAGGTGTTATGAACAGACAAAACCAAAAGAACAAGAAACACCGAACGGTGGCAGCTAGTACTCCGGAGACGACGACCGCCCGAAGTCCGCCCCGAACAAGGAAGAGAGCAGCCTCGGCCGAAACCGTGACAGTACCCCCCGACGCGCGGCTCCAGCCGTGCGCCGACCCGGAGCTCGAGGACGACCCGGACGACGCGGAGCAGGGCGCGCAGGATGACCCCGATGGAAATCGGTCAGTAGGGACTGGTCTAACACGTCCCTCCTTGGCACCCAGCACCGCTCCTCCGGACCGCACCCTCCCACTCCACGAGATATTGAAGACCCCCATCCGGCGTCAGAATCCAGGATGGACCTCACGGTGTACGCCGGAGCCCCCTCGATGTCCAACGGGGGCGGAGGAGTCTCCTCAATCTCAAAGTCCTGGAGTGGACCAGCTACCACCCGGCCTGAGGAGAGACACATGGAACGAGGGGTTAATATTTTTGTAGTCAACAGGTAGTTCTAACCTATAACTCACCTCGTTCAATCTCCTCAGGACTTTAAACGGCCCCACAAACCGCCGACCCAGCTTCCGGCAGGGTCAGGCGGAGGGGCAGGTTTGCTGGTTGAGAGCCAGACTCGATCTCCAGGTGCGTACACTGGCCCCTCCACTGCGATGTAGGTCGGCGCTCGTCTTCTGTCGACGTATGGCACGCTGCAGATGGACGTGTGCAGCGTCCCACGTCTCCTCCGAGCGCCTTACCCACTCATCCACAGCGGGGGCCTCGATCTGGCTCTCATGCCATGGTGCCAGCACCGGCTGGTACCCTAACACACACTGAAACGGGGTTAGTTGGGTGGAGGAGGCGAAGAGAGTTCTGTGCCATCTCGGCCCAGGGCACATATCTCGCCCACTCCTCCGGCCGGCCCTGACAGTATGACCCTCAGAAACCTACCCACATCCTGGTTGACACGTTCAACCTGCCCATTACTCTCCGGGTGGTAACCCGAGGTAAGGCTTACCGACACCCCCAACCGTTCCATAAATGCCCTCCACACTCTAGAGGTGAACTGGGGGCCTCGGTCAGACACTATATCCTCGGGTACCCGTAATGCCGGAAGACATGGGTGAACAGAGCCTCAGCGGTCTGTAGGGCAGTGGGTAGACCCGGCATGGGAAGGAGACGACAGGCCTTCGAGAACCTATCCACAACGACCAGGATGGTAGTATTCCCCTGTGAGGGGGGGAAGGTCGGTAACAAAATCCACCGAGAGGTGGGACCAGGGTCGTTATGGAATAGGCAGGGTTGTAACTTACCCCTGGGCAAATGTCTGGGCGCCTTACACTGGGCACACACCGAACAGGAGGAGACATAAATCCTCACATCCCTAGCTAACGTTGGCCACCAGTACTTCGTGCTAAGGCAGTGCACCGTCCGGCCGATACCCGGATGGCCAGAGGAGGGGGGACGATGAGCCCAACAAATGAGGCGATCGCGTATCTCGAGCGGAACGTACGTCCGACCCACAGGACACTGAGGAGGACTCGGGTCGGTGCGTAACGCCGCTCGATCTCACCATCAACCTCCCACACCACCGGAGCAACCAGACAAGACTCCGGTAGTATGGGCGTGGACTCAACTGACCTCTCCTCTCGTCATACCGCCGGGACAGAGCATCTGCCTTCCCGTTCTGGGACCCAGGGATGTATGTGATCTTAAACACAAACCGGGCCAGGAACATAGTCCAACGAGCCTGGCGAGATTCAGTCTCCTAGCTGCCCGGATGTACTCCAGGTTACGATGGTCAGTTTGAATGAGAAAGGGTGTTGAGCCCCCTCGAGCCAATGCCGCCACACCTTTAGGGCCTGTACCACGGCTAACAGCTCCCTGTCTCCTACGTCATAATTCCGCTCCGCCGGACTGAGCTTCTTTGAGTAGAACGCACAGGGACGGAGTTTAGGTGGAGTACCAGAACGCTGGGAAAGAAACGGCCCCTATCCCGGCCTCTGACGCCACCTCTACTTGGAACGGTAAAGAGGGGATCCGGATGCGCCAACACCGGCGCCGAGGTAAACAGGTCCTTCAGTCTCCCAAATGCCCTGTCCGCCTCAGCTGACCACTGCATAGCGCACCGGACCCCCTTTAACAGAGACGTTATGGAGCTGCCACCTGTCCAAAACCCCCGGATAAACCTCCGGTAGTAATCGCAAAACCCAAGAACCGTTGCACCTCCTTCACAGTGGTTGGGGTCTGCCAATTACGCACAGCTGACACCCGGTCTACCTCCATCTTCACCCCTGACGCAGATAACTGGTAACCCAGAAAGGAGACCGACTTCTGAAAAAACAGACATTTCTCTGCCTTGACATAGGTCATGCTCCAACAGCCTCCGCAATACTCGGCGCACTGGGGCTACATGCTCAGCACGGGTAGGACTATACACCAGAATGTCGCTGATGTACACAACCACTCCCTGTCCCTGCATGTCCCGGAAAATCTCATCAACGAAGGATTGGAAGACTGAGGGAGCATTCATCAACCCATATGGCATGACTAGATACTCGTAGTGCCCGGAAGTCGTACAAACGCTGTCTTCCATTCGTCGCCCTTTCGGATGCGCACCAAGTTATATGCGCTCCTAAGATCCAATTTTGTAGAAGAACTGCGCAACCGTGCAGTGACTCCGTCATAGTCGCAATCAGAGGAAGTGGATAGCTGTACTTCACTGTGATCTGATTGAGACCGCGGGTAATCAATACTCGGCCGCAGGCCTCCATCCTTCTTCTTCACAAAAAGAAACTTGAGGAAACGGGTGAAACGGATGGCCGTATGTATCCCTGTCTAAGAGACTCAGAGATGTATGTCTCCATAGATTTTTTCTCCTCTTGAGACAAGGGGATACACATGGCTCCGCGGGGAGAGCTGCGCCTGACTGGAGATCTATCGCACAATCCCCCCGTCTATGGGCGGCAGCTGCGCAGCCCCTAGTCTTACTGAACGCCAGTGCCAAATCCTCATACTCGGGGGAATCTGCAGTGCTGGCATTAGATTCGGACTCTCCACCGAGGTCGCCCCTATGGAAACACCCAGACACCGCCCCTCACATTGAGCAGACCACCCTTTAAGAGCTTTTCTCTTCACACCCAATAATAGGGTCATGAGTCATCAACCAGGGAAGACCCAGCACACCGGATACGCAGAGAGTCAATCAGATAAAGCTGAATTCTCTCCTCATGACCCTCCTGCGCCATCATCTGAAGTGGTGCTGTGACCTCAATCAACCCAGACCCTAACGGACGGCCATCTAGGGCATGGACGGGAAAAGGCTTTATCCACTGGAAGGAGGGGAATCCCTAACTCTACACAGAACTGGCGATCTATAAAATTCCCAGCTGCGCCTGAATCTACCAGCGCCTTATGCTGGGAACGAGGTGCAACCTGTGGGAAACAAACAGGCAAGGTTAGGTGCACGACAGAAAGCTCTGGGTAAGCAGGACGCCTACTCACCTGGGGGACCCCCAATGCTAGACCTGCCATCTCCTCCCCCTGGAGGACCCGCCCCCAGCACCCTAGCCGCAGTGTGCCCTCCACGACCACAGCTGGTGCAAGGGCCAGGTCCCCGTGGGCTCCTCCTCCTCCGTTCCCAGCGCCCAGCACCCCGAGCTCCATAGGACTCGGCTCGGAGGCGCTGGAGAGTGGAATGGGCGAACCCCCTCCGGGACGCCCACGGGTGGCGAACAGGGTATCCAGCCGGATGGCCAGTCGACCAGTTGGTCGAAAGTTAACGACGTGTCCCTGCACGCCAACTCTCGCTGGACGTCCTCTCGGAGGCTGCAGCGGAAATGGTCAATAAGGGCCCGCTCATTCCACCCTGCATCAGCCGCGTAGGGTCCGGAACTCTAAGGCAAAGTCCTGTGCGCTCCTCATCCCCTGTCGGAGGTAGAACAGACGTTCCCCCGCCGCCTTCCCTTCTGGTGGATGGTCGAATACAGCACGGAAGCGGCGCGGAGAACTCCGCATAGTTCGTAGTTGCGGCGTCCATTCTCCTCCACTCGGCGTTGGCCCACTCCAACGCCTTGCCGGTGAGACAGGAGATGAGGGCTGAGACGCTCTCGTGTCCCGAGGCGCCGGGTGTATGGTGGCGAGTAGAGCTCCACCTGCAGCAGAACCCTTGACACCCGGCGGTGGAGCCGCGTACGCCCTGGGAGCGAGGCCGAATCCCCACTGGGTTCCGGAGATGAAACCGGAGGGCTGACCGCTGGAGCTGGGTCGGTGGTTGGAGGTGTGGGCACCCCGCTGGTCTCCAATCGGTGTAGAGTGTTCATCACCCTCTCCAGGGCGTGACAGACTTGGTTCATTCGGTCCTCCTGACCACGAAGACGTTCGTCCATATCGGGCGGTCGGGCGCGGGTCGCTCTGCTGATTCCATTGCGATGCGTGATTCTGTCAGGGACTGGTGTGTGGGTGGATGATAGGAATCAGGCGCAGGAAACCAGGAGGACGTCAACAGAACTTTACTAAGTCCAAACACAAGTATAAGTCGCCAACCCAACCGGGTGGCGCGAACAAATACGTACGAAATACACAGTGCGGAAAAAACAAGAAAACGCACACAGTGCGAGCTCCGTAAAATACAACACAACGAGAGAACAAACTCCGAAGAGGCAGGCTGACATAAACAATCACGCACAACACCTGACCCAAACAAACAAACTAAATAAGGGGAAACAATCAAGACACAAATAAGGGACAGGTGTTATGAACAGACAAAACCAAAAGAACAAGAACATCGAACTGTGGCAGCTAGTACTCGGAGACGACGACCGCCGAAAGTCCGCCCGAACAAGGAAGAGGAGCAGCCTCGGCTGAAACCGTGGACAGTACCCCCCTTGACGCGGGCTCCAGCCGTGCGCCGACCCGGAGCTCGAGGGACCCGCCGGACGCACGCGGAGCAGGGCGCGCGAGATGACCCGATGGAAATCGGTCGTAGGGACTGGTCCAACACGTCCCTCCTGGCACCCAGCACCGCTCCTCCGGACCGTACCCCCTCCCACTCCACGAGATATTGAAGACCCCCATCCGGCGCCCTAGAATCCAGGATGGACCTCACGGTGTACGCCGAGCCCCCTCGATGTCCAACGGGGCGGAGGAGTCTCCTCAATCTCTAAAAGTCCTGGAGTGGACCAGCTACCACCGGCCTGAGGAGAGACACATGGAACGAGGGGTTAATATTTTGTAGTCAACAGGTAGTTCTAACCTATAACTCACCTCGTTCAATCTCCTCAGGACTTTAAACGCCCCACAAACCGCCGACCCAGCTTCCGGCAGGGCAGGCGGAGGGCAGAGTTTCTGAGTTGAGAGCCAGACTCGATCTCCAGGTGCGTACCACTGGCCCCTCACTGCGATGTAGGTCGGCGCTCGTCTTCTGTCTGACGTATGGCACGCTGCAGATGGACGTGTGCAGCGTCCCACGTCTCCTCCGAGCCCCTTACCCACTCATCCACAGCGGGGCCTCGATCTGGCTCTCATGCCATGGTGCCAGCACCGGCTGGTACCTAACACACACTGAAACGGGGTTAGTTGGGTGGAGGAGTGGCGAAGAGAGTTCTGTGCCATCTCGGCCCAGGGCACATATCTCGCCCACTCCTCCGGCCGGCTCCTGACAGTATGACCTCAGAAACCTACCCACATCCTGGTTGACACGTTCAACCTGCCCATTACTCTCCGGGTGGTAACCCGAGGTAAGGCTTACCGACACCCCCCAACCGTTCCATAAATGCCCTCCACACTCTAGAGGTGAACTGGGGCCTCGGTCAGACACTATATCCTCGGGTACCCGTAATGCCGGAAGACATGGGTGAACAGAGCCTCCAGCGGTCTGTAGGGCAGTGGGTAGACCCGGCATGGGAAGGAGACGACAGGCCTTCGAGAACCTATCCACAACGCACCAGGATGGTAGTATTCCCCTGTGAGGGGGAAGGTCGGTAACAAAATCCACCGAGAGGGTGGGACCAGGGTCGTTGTGGAATAGGCAGGGGTTGTAACTTACCCCTGGGCAAATGTCTGGGCGCCCACTGGGCACACACCGAACAGGAGGAGACATAAATCCTCACATCCCCTAGCTAACGTTGGCCACCAGTACTTCGTGCTAAGGCAGTGCACCGTCCGGCCGATACCGGATGGCCAGAGGAGGGGGACGTATGAGCCCAACAAATGAGGCGATCGCGTATCTCGAGCCGGGGAACGACGTCCGACCCACAGGACACTGAGGAGGACTCCGGGTCGGGCGTAACGCCCGCTCGATCTCACCATCAACCTCCCACACCACCGGAGCAACCAGACAAGACTCCGGTAGTACGGGCGTGGACTCAACTGACCTCTCCTCTCGTCATACCGCCGGGACAGAGCATCTGCCTTCCCGTTCTGGGACCCAGGGATGTATGTGATCTTAAACACAAACCGGGCCAGGAACATAGTCCAAACGAGCCTGGCGAGGATTCAGTCTCCCTAGCTGCCCGGATGTACTCCAGGTTACGATGGTCAGTTTGAATGAGGAAAGGGTGTTGAGCCCCCTCGAGCCAATGCCGCCACACCTTTGGGGCCTGTACCACGGCTAACAGCTCCCTGTCTCCTACGTCATAATTCCGCTCCGCGGACTGAGCTTCTTTGAGTAGAACGCACAGGGACGGAGTTTAGGTAGTACCAGAACGCTGGGAAAGAACGGCCCCTATCCCGGCCTCTGACCCACCTCTACTTGGAACGGTAAAGAGGGATCCGGATGCGCCAACACCGGCGCCGAGGTAAACAGGTCCTTCAGTCTCCCAAATGCCCTGTCCGCCTCAGCTGACCACCGCAAAGCGCACCGGACCCCCCCTTTAACAGAGACGTTATGGAGCTGCCACCTGTCCAAAACCCCGGATAAACCTCCGGTGTAATTCGCAAAAACCCAAGAACCGTTGCACCTCCTTCACAGTGGTTGGGGTCTGCCAATTACGCACAGCTGACACCCGGTCTACCTCCATCTTCACCCCTGACGCGAGATAACTGGTAACCCAGAAAGGAGACCGACTTCTGAAAAAAACAGACATTTCTCTGCCTTGACATATAGGTCATGCTCCAACAGCCTCCGCAATACTCGGGCGCACCAGGGCTACATGCTCAGCACGGGTAGGACTATACACCAGAATGTCGTCGATGTACACAACCACTCCCTGTCCCTGCATGTCCCGGAAAATCTCATCAACGAAGGATTGGAAGACTGAGGGAGCATTCATCAACCCATATGGCATGACTAGATACTCGTAGTGCCGGAAGTCGTGCTAAACGCTGTCTTCCATTGTCGCCCCCTTTCGGATGCTCACCGGTTATATGCGCTCCTAAGATCCAATTTGTAAAGAACTGCGCACCGTGCAGTGACTCCGTCATAGTCGCAATCAGAGAAGTGGATAGCTGTACTTCACTGTGATCTGATTGAGACCGCGAGTAATCAACACACGGCCGAGGCCCTCCATCCTTCTTCTTCACAAAAAGAAACTTGAGGAAACGGGTGAAACGGATGGCGTATGTATCCCTGTCTAAGAGACTCAGAGATGTATGTCTCCATAGATTTTTTTCTCCTCCTTGAGACAAAGGGATACACATGGCTCGCTGGAGAGCTGCGCCTGACTGGAGATCTACTCGCACAATCCCCCCGTCTATGAGGCGGCAGCTGCGCAGCCCTAGTCTTACTGAACGCCAGTGCAAATCCTCACTCGGGGAAATCTGCAGTGCTGGCATTAGATTCGGACTCTCCACCGAGGTCGCCCCTATGGAAACACCCAGACACCGCCTCACATTGAGCAGACCACCCTTTAAGAGCTTTCTCTACGCCACCCAATAATAGGGTCATGAGTCATCAACCAGGAAGACCCAGCACCACCGGATACGCAGGAGAGTCAATCAGATAAAGCTGAATTCTCTCCTCATGCGACCCTCCTGCGCCATCATCTGAAGTGGTGCTGTGACCTCCTAGATCAACCCAGACCCTAACGGACGGCTATCTAGGCATGGACGGGAAAAGGCTTATCCACTGGAAGGAGGGAATCCCTAACTCTACACAGAACTGGCGATCTATAAAATTCCCAGCTGCGCCTGAATCTACCAGCGCCTTATGCTGGGAACGAGTGCAACCTGTGAGAAACAAACAGGCAAGGTTAGGTGCACGACCAGAAAGCTCTGGGTAAGCAGGACGCCTACTCACCTGGGGGACCCCCAATGCTAGACCTGCCATCTCCTCCCCTGGAGGACCCGCCCCAACACCTAGCCGCAGTGTGCCCTCCACGACCACAGCTGGGTGCAAGGGCCAGGTCCCCGTGGGCTCCTCCTCCTCCGTTCCCCAGCGCCAGCACCCTCCGAGCTCCAGGACTCGGCTCGGAGCGCTGGGTGGAATGGCGCCCCCTCCGGGACGCCACGGTGGCGAGCAGGGTATCCAGCCGGATGGCCATGTCACCAGTTGGTCGAAAGTTAACGACGTGTCCCTGCACGCCAACTCTCGCTGGACGTCCTCTCGGAGGCTGCAGCGGAAATGGTCAATAAGGGCCCGCTCATTACCCACCCTGCATCAGCCGCTAGGTCCGAACTCTAAGGCAAAAGTCTGTGCGCTCCTCATCCCCTGTCGGAGGTAGAACAGACGTTCCCCGCCCTTCCCTTCTGGTGGATGGTCGAATACAGCACGGAAGCGGCGGAGAACTCCGATAGTTCGTAGTTGCGGCGTCCATTCTCCTCCACTCGGCGTTGGCCCACTCCAACGCCTTGCCGGTGAGACAGGAGATGAGGCTGAGACGCTCGCGTCCCGAGGGCGCCGGGTGTACGGTGGCGAGGTAGAGCTCCACCTGCATGCGAACCCTTGACACCCGGCGGTGGAGCCGTCGTCGCCCTCGGGAGCGAGAGCCGAATCCCACTGGGTTCCGGAGATGAAAGCCGGAGGGCTGACCGCTGGAGCTGGGTCGGTGGTTGAGGTGTGGCACCCCGCTGGTCTCCAATCGGTGTAGAGTGTTCATCACCCTCTCCCAGGGCGTGACAGACTTGGTTCATTCGGTCCTCCTGACCACGAAGACGTTCGTCCATATCGGCGGTCGGCGCGGTCGCTCCTGCTGATTCCATTGCGATGCGTGATTCTGTCAGACTGGTGTAGGTGGATGATAGGAATCAGGCGCAGGAAACCAGGGAGACGTCAACAGAACTTTACTAAGTCCAAACACAAGTATAAGTCGCCAACCCAACCGGTGTGGCGAACAAATACGCACGAAATACACAGTGCGGAAAAACAAGAAAAAGCGCACACAGTGCGAGCTCTCGTAAATACAACACACCCGAGAACAAACTCGAAGAGGCAGGCTGACATAAACAATCACGCATAACACCTGACCCAAACAAACAAACTAAATAAGGGGAACAATCAAGACACAAATAAGGGACAGGTGTTATGAACAGACAAAACCAAAAGAACAAGAAACATCGAACGGTGGCAGCTAGTACTCGGAGACGACGATCGCCAAGTCCGCCCGAACAAGGAAGAGGAGCAGCCTCGGCCGAAACCGTGACAGCACTAGGGAATATGGCACCCTATTCCATATATATATAGTGCACTAGGGAATATGGCCCCCTATTCCATATATATATAGTGCACTAGGGAATAGGGCACCCTATTCCATATATATATATAGTGCACTAGGGGAATATGGCCCCTATTCCATATATATATAGTGCACTAGAAAATAGGGCACCCCTATTCCATATATATATATAGTGCACTAGGAATATGGCCCCCTATTCCATATATATATAGTGCACTAGGGAATATGGCACCCTATTCCATATATATATAAGTCACTAGGGAATATCACCCTATTCCATATATATATAGTGCACTAGGGAATATGCGCCCCCTATTCCATATATATATAGTGCACTAGGGAATGTGGCACCCTATTCCATATATATAAGTGCACTAGTGAATATGGCACCCTATTCCATATATATATATATATATATAGTGCACTAGGGAATATGGCCCCCTATTCCATATATATATATGTGCACTAGTGAATATGGCCCCTTTCCATATATATATAGTGCACTAGGAATATGACCCCTATTCCATATATATATAGTGCACTAGGGAATATGGCACCCTATTCCATATATATATAGTGCACTAGTGAATATGGCCCCCTATTCCATATATATAGTGCACTTAGTGAATATGGCACCCTATTCCATATATATATAGTGCACTAGGGGAATATAGCCCCTATTCCATATATATAGTACACTAGGGGAATATGGCCCCTATTCCATATATATATAGTGCACTAGGGAATATGGCCCCCTATTCCATATATATATATATATATATATATAGCGAACTAGGGAATATGGCCCCCTATTCCATATATATATATAGTGCACTAGGGAATATAGCCCCCTATTCCATATATATATATAGTGCACTAGGAATATGGCCCCCTATTCCATATATATATAGTGCACTAGGAATATGGCACCCTATTCCATATATATATAGTGCACTAGGAATGTGGCACCCCTATTCCATATATATATAGTGCACTAGTGAATATGGCACCCTATTCCATATATATATATAGTGCACTAGGAATATGGCCCCCTATTCCATATATATATAGTGCACTAGGAATATGGCACCTATTCCATATATATATAGTGCACTAGTGAATATGGCACCTATTCCATATATATATATATATATATATATAGTGCACTAGGGGAATATGGCCCCCTATTCCATATATATATAGTGCACTAGTGAATATGGCCCCTATTCCATATATATTAGTGCACTAGAATATGGCCCTCTATTCCTATATATATAGTGCACTAGGGAATATGGCACTATTCCATATATATATAACTAGTGAATATGGCCCCCTATTCCATATATATATAGTGCACTAGTGAATATGGCACCCTATTCCTTATATATATAGTGCACTAGGGAATATGGCCTCCCTATTCCATATATATATAGTCACTAGGGGAATATGGCCCCCTATTCCATATATATAGTGCACTAGGGAATATGGCCCCCTATTCCATATATATATATATATATATATATAGCGCACTAGGGAATATGGCCCCCTATTCCATATATATATATAGTGCACTAGGGAATATGGCCCCCTATTCCATATATATATATAGTGCACTAGGGAATATGGCCCCCTATTCCATATATATATAGTGCACTAGGGAATATGGCACCCTATTCCATATATATATAGTGCACTAGTGAATATGGCACCCTATTCCATATATATATATATATATATATAGTGCACTAGGGAATATGGCCCCCTATTCCATATATATATAGTGCACTAGTGAATATGGCCCCCTATTCCATATATATATAGTGCACTAGGGAATATGGCCCCCTATTCCATATATATATAGTGCACTAGGAATGTAGCATTCTATTCCATATATATATAGTGCACTAGTGAATATGGCCCCCTATTCCATATATATATAGTGCACTAGTGAATATGGCACCCTATTCCATATATATATAGTGCACTAGGGAATATGGCCCCCTATTCCATATATATATAGTGCACTAGGGAATATGGCCCCCTATTCCATATATATATAGTGCACTAGGGAATATGGCCCCCTATTCCATATATATATATATATATATATAGCGCACTAGGGAATATGGCCCCCTATTCCATATATATATATAGTGCACTAGGGAATATGGCCCCCTATTCCATATATATATATAGTGCACTAGGGAATATGGCCCCCTATTCCATATATATATAGTGCACTAGGGAATAGGGCACCCTATTCCATATATATATAGTGCACTAGTGAATAGGGTGCCATTTGGGATGCATATCCAGTCAACCACCTGCCAAAGACTGAACGATATTTACATTTACATTTACGTCAAATATATTTTTCAAATTTTTTAATTTTTAGAGTATATTTTTAATTTTCATTTGTCTATCCCAGGATATCATTGTTTAAATGTAATACAATGTTACTCTAGACACACTAGATTAAAACTGTCAGCAAAAACAATTTACAGCTACTATTATGGTTCAAGTCATGTGTCCTGCATTCCAAATTACACCCTGCTCCCTTTATAGTGTGACCACGGTGCACAAGTAGTGTACTATATAGGGAATAGTATTTGGGACTCAGTCAGGGTTTTATAAGCATTACTAAGTTATATAAAGTCTCATGTAGAGCTTTATTAATGTCTTAATAAACAACACAAAGACCTCTGTTTCAGTTCTTTATCACTGATCTCTATCACTAACCCACTGATCTCTATCACTAACCCACTGATCTCTATCACTAACCCACTGATCTCTATCACTAACCCACTGATCTCTATCACTAACCCACTGATCTCTATCACTAACCCACTGATCTCTATCACTAACCCACTGATCTCTATCACTAACCCACTGATCTCTATCACTAACCCACTGATCTCTATCACTAACCCACTGATCTCTATCACTAACCCACTGATCTCTATCACTAACCCACTGATCTCTATCACTAACCCACTGATCTCTATCACTAACCCACTGATCTCTATCACTAACCCACTGATCTCTATCACTAACACACTGATCTCTATCACTAACCCACTGATCTCTATCACTAACCCACTGATCTCTATCACTAACCCACTGATCTCTATCACTAACCCACTGATCTCTATCACTAACACACTGATCTCTATCACTAACCCACTGATCTCTATCACTAACACACTGAAATAGATGGCAAGTGTTCCTTTAGTCTTTCAACAATACTTCATGGCAACAGCCAGCAGAAACTGCGCACCGCCGATGTCGGTTATGGTGTGTCCTGTCCTCAACAAGACAAGCTGAACTGTTGAACTCATTTGGATGCTGGTAAAATATTGCAATGATCCCTCCATGATAAAACATCAATAAAATAAAACAAGAACAATATAACCAAAACCATAAAATATGAAACAGCAAAAACAAAAAAACAAAAAAACACATGAAGCAAATAACATGATATACGGTAAATGTTTGCATAGCTAGATCAAAAACATTCTTATTTAAATATGTCTTTGGATGTGTTATACACTATAGTAAAATATGGCTTAGTGGTGAGAAGAAACATTATTTTAAAGATACAGCTAGAACTAGTGGTTTGAGTGGTTTGACATAGAAACAAGTGGAACTAGTGTAGTGATTATAAAAACGGCTTGGCATTTTAAGAACCGTCCTTAGTCTTGGTATGTTGACCATATACCAGAACAGTCCTTAGTCTTGGTATGTTGACCATATACCAGAACAGTCCTTAGTCTTGGTATGTTGACCATATACCAGAACAGTCCTTAGTCTTGGTATGTTGACCATATACCAGAACAGTTCTTAGTCTTGGTATGTTGACCATATACCAGAACAGTCCTTAGTCTTGGTATGTTGACCATATACCAGAACAGTTCTTAGTCTTGGTATGTTGACCATATACCAGAACAGTTCTTAGTCTTGGTATGTTGACCATATACCAGAACAGTTCTTAGTCTTGGTATGTTGACCATATACCAGAACAGTCCTTAGTCTTGGTATGTTGACCATATACCAGAACAGTCCTTAGTCTTGGTATGTTGACCATATACCAGAACAGTTCTTAGTCTTGGTATGTTGACCATATACCAGAACAGTCCTTAGTCTTGGTATGTTGACCATATACCAGAACAGTCCTTAGTCTTGGTATGTTGACCATATACCAGAACAGTCCTTAGTCTTGGTATGTTGACCATATACCAGAACAGTTCTTAGTCTTGGTATGTTGACCATATACCAGAACAGTCCTTAGTCTTGGTATGTTGACCATATACCAGAACAGTTCTTAGTCTTGGTATGTTGACCATATACCAGAACAGTTCTTAGTCTTGGTATGTTGACCATATACCAGAACAGTTCTTAGTCTTGGTATGTTGACCATATACCAGAACAGTCCTTAGTCTTGGTATGTTGACCATATACCAGAACAGTCCTTAGTCTTGATGTTGACCATATACCAGAACAGTTCTTAGTCTTGGTATGTTGACCATATACCAGAACAGTCCTTAGTCTTGGTATGTTGACCATATACCAGAACAGTCCTTAGTCTTGGTATGTTGACCATATACCAGAACAGTCCTTAGTCTTGGTATGTTGACCATATACCAGAACCGTCCTTAGTCTTGGTATGTTGACCATATACCAGAACCGTCCTTAGTCTTGGTATGTTGACCATATACCAGAACAGTCCTTAGTCTTGGTATGTTGACCATATACCAGAACAGTCCTTAGTCTTGGTATGTTGACCATATACCAGAACAGTCCTTAGTCTTGGTATGTTGACCATATACCAGAACAGTCCTTAGTCTTGGTATGTTGACCATATACCAGAACAGTCCTTAGTCTTGGTATGTTGACCATATACAGGAACAGTCCTTAGTCTTGGTATGTTGACCATATACCGGTGAACAGTCCTTAGTCTTGGTATGTTGACCATATACCCAGAACAGTCCTTAGTCTTGGTTGTTGACCAATACCAGAACAGTCCTTAGTCTTGGTATGTTGACCATATACCAGAACAGTCCTTAGTCTTGGTATGTTGACCATATACCAGAACAGTCCTTAGTCTTGGTATGTTGACCATATACCAGAACAGTCCTTAGTCTTGGTATGTTGACCATATACCAGAACAGTCCTTAGTCTTGGTATGTTGACCATATACCAGAACAGTCCTTAGTCTTGGTATGTTGACCATATACCAGAACAGTCCTTAGTCTTGGTATGTTGACCATATACCAGAACAGTTCTTAGTCTTGGTATGTTGACCATATACCAGAACAGTCCTTAGTCTTGGTATGTTGACCATATACCAGAACCGTCCTTAGTCTTGGTATGTTGACCATATACCAGAACAGTCCTTAGTCTTGGTATGTTGACCATATACCAGAACAGTCCTTAGTCTTGGTATGTTGACCATATACCAGAACCGTCCTTAGTCTTGGTATGTTGACCATATACCAGAACAGTCCTTAGTCTTGAGTATGTTGACCATATACCAGAACAGTCCTTAGTCTTGGTATGTTTGACCATATACCAGAACAGTTCTTAGTCTTGGTATGTTGACCATATACCAGAACAGTCCTTAGTCTTGGTATGTTGACCATATACCAGAACACGTCCTTAGTCTTGGTATGTTGACCATATACCAGAACAGTCCTTAGTCTTGGTATGTTGACCATATACCAGAACAGTCCTTAGTCTTGGTATGTTGACCATATACCAGAACCGTCCTTAGTCTTGGTATGTTGACCATATACCAGAACAGTCCTTAGTCTTGGTATGTTGACCATATACCAGAACAGTCCTTAGTCTTGGTATGTTGACCATATACCAGAACAGTCCTTAGTCTTGGTATGTTGACCATATACCAGAACAGTCCTTAGTCTTGGTATGTTGACCATATACCAGAACAGTCCTTAGTCTTGGTATAGTTGACCATATACCAGAACAGTCCCTTATCTTGGTATGTTGACCATATACCAGAACAGTCCTTAGTCTTGGTATGTTGACCATATACCAGAACAGTCCTTAGTCTTGGTATGTTGACCATATACCAGAACAGTCCTTAGTCTTGGTATGTTGACCATATACCAGAACAGTCCTTAGTCTTGGTATGTTGACCATATACCAGAACAGTCCTTAGTCTTGGTATGTTGACCATATACTCAGAACAGTCCTTAGTCTTGGTATGTTGACCATATACCAGAACAGTCCTTAGTCTTGGTATGTTGACCATATACCAGAACAGTCCTTAGTCTTGAGTATGTTGACCATATACCAGAACAGTCCTTAGTCTTGGTATGTTGACCATATACCAGAACAGTCCCTTAGTCTTGGTATGTTGACCATATACCAGAACAGTCCTTAGTCTTGGTATGTTGACCATATACCCAGAACAGTCCTTAGTCTTGGTATGCTTGACCATATACCAGAACAGTCCTTAGTCTTGGTATGTTGACCATATACCAGAACAGTCCTTAGTCTTGGTATGTTGACCATATACCAGAACAGTCCTTAGTCTTGGTATGTTGACCATATACCAGAACAGTCCTTAGTCTTGGTATGTTGACCATATACCAGAACAGTCCTTAGTCTTGGTATGTTGACCATATACCAGAACAGTCCTTAGTCTTGGTATGTTGACCATATACCAGAACAGTCCTTAGTCTTGGTATGTTGACCATATACCAGAACAGTCCTTAGTCTTGGTATGTTGACCATATACCAGAACAGTCCTTAGTCTTGGTATGTTGACCATATACCAGAACAGTCCTTAGTCTTGGTATGTTGACCATATACCAGAACAGTCCTTAGTCTTGGTATGTTGACCATATACCAGAACAGTCCTTAGTCTTGGTATGTTGACCATATACCAGAACAGTCCTTAGTCTTGGTATGTTGACCATATACCAGAACAGTCCTTAGTCTTGGTATGTTGACCATATACCAGAACAGTCCTTAGTCTTGGTATGTTGACCATATACCAGAACAGTCCTTAGTCTTGGTATGTTGACCATATACCAGAACAGTCCTTAGTCTTGGTATGTTGACCATATACCAGAACAGTCCTTAGTCTTGGTATGTTGACCATATACCAGAACAGTCCTTAGTCTTGGTATGTTGACCATATACCAGAACAGTCCTTAGTCTTGGTATGTTGACCATATACCAGAACAGTCCTTAGTCTTGGTATGTTGACCATATACCAGAACAGTCCTTAGTCTTGGTATGTTGACCATATACCAGAACAGTCCTTAGTCTTGGTATGTTGACCATATACCAGAACAGTCCTTAGTCTTGGTATGTTGACCATATACCAGAACAGTCCTTAGTCTTGGTATGTTGACCATATACCAGAACAGTCCTTAGTCTTGGTATGTCCTAATAGACTAACATCCTGTCCAGGTCCTAATAGACTAACATCCTGTCCAGGTCCTAATAGACTAACATCCTGTCCAGGTCCTAATAGACTAACATCCTGTCCAGGTCCTAATAGACTAACATCCTGTCCAGGTCCTAATAGACTAACATCCTGTCCAGGTCCTAATAGACTAACATCCTGTCCAGGTCCTAATAGACTAACATCCTGTCCAGGTCCTAATAGACTAACATCCTGTCCAGGTCCTAATAGACTAACATCCTGTCCAGGTCCTAATAGACTAACATCCTGTCCAGGTCCTAATAGACTAACATCCTGTCCAGGTCCTAATAGACTAACATCCTGTCCAGGTCCTAATAGACTAACATCCTGTCCAGGTCCTAATAGACTAACATCCTGTCCAGGTCCTAATAGACTAACATCCTGTCCAGGTCCTAATAGACTGACATCCTGTCCAGGTCCTAATAGACTAACATCCTGTCCAGGTCCTAATAGACTAACATCCTGTCCAGGTCCTAATAGACTAACATCCTGTCCAGGTCCTAATAGACTAACATCCTGTCCAGGTCCTAATAGACTGACATCCTGTCCAGGGGGTGTAGTTTCCACGCTACAGAAACAGGAGATAGGCTCCTGCCCTAGGCTATTCTGGCAATTTGGCCCTACATATTTATGAACGGCTTTGCCTGATGTACTTTGTTGTGGGTTATCTCATGAATTGATAACCTCTGTAGCTCAGCTGGTAGAGCACGGCGCTTGTAACGCCAAGGTAGTGGGTTCGATCCCCGGGACCACCCATACACAAAAATTTATGCACGCATGACTGTAAGTCGCTTTGGATAAAAGCGTCTGCTAAATGGCATATTATTATTATATTATTATTATTATTATGTATTTAGGTGAGGGGACACCTGGGGGCGATTGATTTGTGAGTTGCCCTTCGTGCCCCCTCCCATATCCTTTGTATCGCTTTGTGACTCATTTGTATACAGGTAGACCAGAAAAGCTACATCTCTGATTGGCCGATGAGTGGCCACCCTGATTAGAAGAACCCGCTGCTCATCTGTTGTTCTTTACAAATGCTGCTTTGATTGAAAGAAAATTCCACCTACACTCTGAAGAAGGCCGTAAAGCCGAAACGTCTGTGTACGCTATCTCTGATGCAGTACAAAAATATTGAAAAATTAAGTAAACTTTATGCGACATATTTTTGAGTGCGAACCCATTACACGTCTTTGTTTAAGAAACAGGTAAGGAACAGGGAGGGGAAGGAGCAGGGAAGGGAAGGAACAGGGAGGGAAGGAACAGGGAAGGGAAAAAACAGGGAGGGGAAGGAACAGGGAGGGGAAGGAACATGGAGGGGAAGGAACAGGGAAGGGAAGGAACAGGGAGGGGAAGGAAGAGGGAGGGAAGGAACAGGGAGGGGAAGGAACAGGGAGGGGAAGGAACAGGGAGGGGAAGGAACAGGGAGGGGAGGAACATGGAGGGAAGGAACAGGGAGGGGAGGTTAACGAACAGGGAGGGGAAGGAACAGGGAAGGGAAGGAACAGGGAGGGGAAGGAACAGGGAGGGGAAGGAACAGGGAGGGAAGGAACAGGGAGGGAAAGAACAGGGAAGGGAAGGAACAGGGAGGGGAAGGAACAGGGAGGGGAAGGAACAGGGAAGGGAAGGAACAGGGAAGGGAAGGAACAGGGAGGGGAAGGAACAGGGAAGGGAAGGAACAGGGAGGGAAGGAACAGGGAAGGGAAGGAACAGGGAGGGGAAGGAACAGGGAGGGAAGGAACAGGGAGGGGAAGGATCATGGAGGGGAAGGAACAGGGAGGGAAGGAACAGGGAGGGGAAGGAACAGGGAGGGAAGGAACAGGGAGGGGAAGGAACAGGGAGGGAAGGATCATGGAGGGGAAGGAACAGGGAGGGAAGGAACAGGGAGGGAGGACGAACAGGGAGGGGAAGGAACAGGGAGGGGAAGGGAAGGAACAGGGAGGGGAAGGAACAGGGAGGGGGAAGGAACAGGGAGGGGAAGGGAAGGAACAGGGAGGGGAAGGAACAGGGAGGGAAGGAACAGGGAGGGGAAGGAACAGGGAGGGGAAGGAACATGGAGGGGAAGGAACAGGGAGGGGAAGGAACATGGAGGGGAAGGAACAGAGAGGGGAAGGAACAGGGAGGGGAAGGAACAGGGAGGGAAGGAACAGGGAGGGGAAGGAACAGGGAGGGGAGGTTAACGAACAGGGAGGGGAAGGAACAGCGAGGGAAGGAACAGGGAGGGGAGGAACAGGGAGGGAAGGAACAGGGAGGGGAAGGAACAGGGAGGGGAAGGAACAGGGAAGGGAAGGAACAGGGAGGGGAAGGAACAGGGAGGGGAAGGAACAGGGAGGGGAAGGAACATGGAGGGGAAGGAACAGGGAGGGGAGGTTAACGAACAGGGAGGGGAAGGAACAGGGAGGGGAAGGGAAGGAACAGGGAGGGGAAGGAACATGGAGGGGAAGGAACAGGGAGGGGAAGGGAAGGAACAGGGAGGGGAAGGAACAGGGAGGGGAAGGAACAGGGAGGGGAAGGAACAGGGCGGGGAGGTTAACGAACAGGGAGGGGAAGGAACAGGGAGGGGAAGGAACAGGGAGGGGAAGGAACAGGGAGGGGAAGGAACAGGGAGGGGAAGAGGGGGAGAACAGGGAGGGGAAGGAACAGGGAGGGAAGGAACAGGGAGGGGAAGGAAATGGAGGGGAAGGAACAGGGAGGGAAGGAACAGGGAGGGGAGGTTAACGAACAGGGAGGGGAAGGAACAGGGAGGGGAAGGGAAGGAACAGGGAGGGGAAGGAACATGGAGGGGAAGGAACAGGGAGGGGAAGGAACATGGAGGGGAAGGAACAGGGAGGGGAAGGAACAGGGAAGGGAAGGAACAGGGAGGGGAAGGAACATGGAGGGGAAGGAACAGGGAGGGGAAGGAACATGGAGGGGAAGGAACAGGGAGGGGAAGGGAAGGAACAGGGAGGGGAAGGAACAGGGAGGGGAAGGAACAGGGAGGGAAGGAACAGGGAGGGGAAGGAACAGGGAGGGAAGGAAAAGGGAGGGGAAGGAACAGGGCGGGAGGTTAACGAACAGGGAGGGGAAGGAACAGGGAGGGAAGGAACAGGGAGGGGAAGGAACAGGGAGGGGAAGGAACAGGGAGGGGAGGTTAACGAACAGGGAGGGGAAGGAACATGGAGGGGAAGGAACAGGGAGGGGAAGGAACAGGGAGGGGAAGGAACAGGGAGGGGAAGGAACAGGGAGGGGAAGGAACATGGAGGGGAAGGAACAGGGAGGGGAAGGAACAGGGAGGGGAAGGAACAGGAGGGAGGTTAACGAACAGGGAGGGGAAGGAACAGGGAGGGGAAGGGAAGGAACAGGGAGGGGAAGGAACATGGAGGGGAAGGAACAGGGAGGGAAGGGAAGGAACAGGGAGGGGAAGAAACAGGGAGGGAAGAACAGGGAGGGGAAGGAACAGGGAGGGGAAGGAACAGGGAGGGGAAGGAACAGGGAGGGAAGGAACAGGAAGGGAAGGAACAGGGAGGGAAGGAACAGGGAGGGGAAGGAACAGGGAGGAAGGAAACAGGGAGGAAGTAACATGGGAGGGAAGGAACAGGGAGGGAAGAAACAGGGAGGGAAGAAACAGGGAGGGGAAGGAACATGGAGGGGAAGGAACAGGGAGGGAAGGAACAGGGAGGGGAGGAACAGGGAGGGAAGGAACAGGGAGGGGAAGGAACAGGGAGGGAAGGAACAGGGAGGGGAAGGAACAGGGAGGGGAAGGCACAGGGGCGGGGAGGTTAACGAACAGGGAGGGAACAACAGGAGGGAGGTTAATGAACAGGGAGGGGAAGGAACAGGGAAGGGAAGGAACAGGGCGGGAGGGAACAGGGAGGGGAAGGAACAGGGCGGGGAAGGAACAGGGAGGGGAAGGAACAGGGAGGGGAAGGAACAGGGTGGGGAGGGAACAGGGAGGGGAAGGAACAGGGCGGGGAAGGAACAGGGAGGGGAGGTTAACGAACAGGGAGGGGAAGGAACAGGGAAGGGAAGGAACAGGGCGGGGAAGGAACAGGGAGGGGAAGGAACAGGGAGGGAAGGTTAACGAACAGGGAGGGGAAGGAACAGAGGAAAAACTGGGAAGGAACCGGGAGGGGAAGTAATAGGAGGGAAAGGAACAGAGTGAACAGGGAAGAGAAAGTTCAAGGAGGGGAAGGAACAGGGAACAGGGAGAGGAAGGAACAGGGAACAGGGAGAGGAAGGAACAGGGATCGGAAGGAACAGGGAACAGGGAGAGGAAGGAACAGGGAACAGGGAGAGGAAGGAACAGGGATCGGAAGGAACAGGGAACAGGGAGAGGAAGGAACAGGGAACAGGGAGAGGAAGGAACAGGGAACAGGGAGAGGAAGGAACAGGGATCGGAAGGAACAGGGAACAGGGAGAGGAAGGAACAGGGATCGGAAGGAACAGGTAAGTGTTACAGGAGTGGGTCGCAGTTCCGGAGCGACCCACTAGGTGTCATCCTCCGACAACCTTAGGCACCTCCTCACTCACAGTCGGGACTAATTGTCTTCCTATTGGTGTCACCTGTGTCTATCTGATTGACCTGTGTATTTATGCCCTCCCTTCCCTGTGTTCCCTTGCTCAGTTTTCTCTGCTAGTTCCTTGATGTCAAGCAGTACATATCAGTGTCGGATCACGTGACGCAGTTACAAGTTACTGTTCCTTCCATGTTCCTTCCCCTCCCTTGTTCTTTCTCTTCCCTGTAAGGGTTGGTGTGAGGTGTGACCCTGGTGCAGTGCAGGATAGAAAGCCTGGTTCAGAACCCCAGGGGCAGCATCCCTTCCAGGGGCAGCATCCCTTCCAGGGGCAGCATCCCTTCCAGAGGCAGCATCCCTTCCAGGAGGAGCATCCCTTCCAGGGGGAGCATCCCTTCCAGGGGGAGCATCCCTTCCAGGGGAAGCATCCCTTCCAGGAGGAGCATCCCTTCCAGGGGGAGCATCCCTTCCAGGGGCAGCATCCCTTCCAGGGGCAGCATCCCTTCCAGGAGGAGCATCCCTTCCAGGGGGAGCATCCCTTCCACGGGGAGCATCCCTTCCAGGAGGAGCATCCCTTCCAGGGGGAGCATCCCTTCCAGGGGGAGCATCCCTTCCAGGGGCAGCATCCCTTCCACGGGGAGCATCCCTTCCAGGAGGAGCATCCCTTCCAGGGGGAGCATCCCTTCCAGGGGGAGCATCCCTTCCAGGGGAAGCATCCCTTCCAGGGAGAGGATCACCATTCTCTATCCCCATCCATCTCACTTCCTACAGATGCTAAAACAAGACAAGAGACAGAAAATCCCAATCCCAACTGAATTATTTTGTTGGAAATTAGTTGTTATTGTATCTGTATGAACAATGTGTTACTTACAGAGTTAGCCGTGTTATCACATTATATACGGACCACGACTCTGTTTGCACAAACAATTATTATTATTATTATTATTATTATTATTATTACTAATCTGACAAGGTGGAAATGTGATGATCCAACAGCTCCACTCCCTCACCCCACCACCACTATTGTCTTGTCAGTTCTATGTTGTATTTCCAGAAAATACAAAACATCTACACAAATAAACAATTATGTTTATTAGAGAAGTGTGTACACCCTGTAGGTATCTAGGCACCCTGGAGGTATCCCTTCCTTTCCTTTCCACTGTCATGACATACCACGTATGGCATGTATGAGTAATACAATGCTCAAGGTCAAAGATCATATAATAACAAATATACAGAATCAATCCAAAAGGTCAATATCGTTGTCTTATCTTGTTTTAAGCTAACAAGAGTAACAAATGCACATCCTAGTCTTCTTACAACACACACTGGCATACTTAAGAGCAGAAACTACTGTGTGAATCAATTAGGAATAGGAATAATCAACAAGGAATACCTGGGATAGGATAAAGTAATCCTTCTACCCCCCTTACCCCACCCCAAAGAAAGAAAAAAAACATATTGTAAAGTGGTTATCCCACTGGCTATAAGGTGAATGCACCGATTTGTAAGTAAATCTGCTAAATGACTGTTAATGTAAATGTAATTGGGCCTACCCTATTCCTTATCATATGAAAGTTATACAATTTAGCTCGGCTCTGCTGACTACATTACTGTGGATTAGACTCCATCCTGTCTCATAGGCCTCAGAAGAGGTTCTCAAGTCCAAGTCATCTAGTTCCAGGATCTCTGGATCTTTGTGTTGAAGTCCAGTTATTAACCCCACAACAACAACAATACTTAATAATTGAATGTTTCTTAGGTAATATAACTTTTCTAATTCTTAACTGTATACTTTGTAGAAGGGTCGGGGGTCAATTCCATTTCAATTCCAGTCAATTCAGAAAGTAAAACAAATTTCCGATTTCAATTACAAAATGTTCCTCATTGAAAAAGCATTGAAGAAAATTAGAATTTCAGTTTACCTCCTAAATTGACTGGAATTGAAATGGAATTGACCCCAACCCTGAAATGTGCTGTTAATAATACTGTTGGCTTCTGTCCACTAGATGGGGCTCACTCGTCATGTAATCCACTAGCTTTAGACCAGCGATTCTTAAACTATGGGCCGAGACCCAAAGTGGGGACCATGGGTATGTGTGATTTGGGTTGTGAGTTACAATACTATAAATCACACACTATGTCTTCTTCATTTGGGTTGTTGGAGGATGATTTACGTCATGGGAGAACGATCAATTTCTCATTTGGGTCTTCAGCTGAAAATGGTGGAATTACAGTAAACACACACACAAGTAAAAAAAAAAATATCTGGATTCCTGGGCAACATTACAGATGAACAGTCTTGCATATACTCCAAACTTCAACCTGGTACAGCTGCTTGCTCTTTGGGGGGTGTAGGCGGGGTTACTGTGAAGTATTTTTGTGACAAATATTGTTAAAGTAGCTACTATAAAATTGCATTGATTTGATAGGTTGTCTTGAAATATTCAGAGTCTTGAGTTGCCCATCTGATCCGTAGGTCTTTCAAATGAAAGTGCTGTCTATATCTGTCCACGTTTTGTCTTTAGTGTCTTTTCCATGATGTAGATGGAAGATCTTGAAGTTTCCAGCTGAGAAATGTATTACCCGACCGCATTAGGATGTACGCACTCACACAAACCCAACGACAGGTTTCAGTGGTGTGCTATTTTCCATTGTCACTTCATACATCTCTTCATCTGAGAAATGCACCTGACCACATCCTGTTTGCACTGCATACAGTTGTGCACTCACACAAATCCAACGACAGGTTTCAGTGACGTGCTGGTTTCTGTTGCAGCACAGGGGCGGTCTGGGATAAAATTCAGCCCACTGGCACTCAGTCCTGGCATTTTTAACCAGCTCTTTTTAACCAGCTCGTGACAAATACAACATGTAAAAGCACCACTGGAGATACAACTCACCGCTATAACTGTGTCTCTGTTTCTCTGTTACCTCCCTGTTGTGCAGTCAGTCCGTCTCTGTACCTTCTCTGCTGTCACTCTCTGTCTGAATGTCTGTTTGTCTGTCAGTCCGTCTCTGTACATTCTCTGCTGTTACTCTGTCTGTCTGTCACTCTCTGTCACTCTGTCTGTCTGTCACTCTCTGTCACTCTGTCTGTCTGTCTCTCTCTGTCACGTTGTCTCTCTGTCTGTCACTTTGTCTCTGTCTGCCTGTTACTTTGTCTGTCTGTCTGTCACTCCTAAGTGTTCATTGCTATTACATATAGAGCCAACATATTAAGGAGTCTGTGTCTCTCTGTTTTCTTCCTTCACTGCCCTCCCCTCTGAGCCGTCTCTGCTAAGGAACCAAGAAGTGACAGACCTTTCAGCGAATGAAATAGGCGGAACTTTCCAGTCTCCCCCTGACGGTGTCTATGTAATGTAATCCGACACCAGAGTTACTTCTGGAAAAAAACACGTGATGTCATGGGGATGCAACATTTCAACGTGTGATCCCATGACACTACACGTGACAACATTTGAGCGCATGAAAATGTCATTTGGAATATTTTGCTTTGAAATGCATCATTTACATTAATTCAATTTAAACAGTCATGGTCCCCTGAAGGTTTTTGTCTATTTCCCGGTTTGTTCCAAGGATGTTTTCAGGACGTTCTTAGAACGTTGTGTCATGGTCCCCTGAAGGTTTTTGTCTAGTTGCGGTGAAAAATAAATCTACAACTTGTTACTGTACTTTTACAACTAAATTAAGGCGTTAATGTTAAAGGACTGTATGCTTGGGATTGGAACTCACAGCCTCTTGGGATTGGAACTCACAGCCTCTTGGGATTGGAACTCACAGCCTCTTGGGACTGGAACTCACAGCCTCTTGGGATTGGAACTCACAGCCTCTTTGGACTGGAACTCATCAACAGTTGATGAAACTGAGGAGTTTTTCTGTCTGTAATAAAGCCCTTTTTGTGGGGAAAAACTCATTCTGATTGGCTGGGCCTGGCTCCCCAGTGGGTGGGCCTATGGCTGCTCCCCTGCCCAGTCATGTGACATCCATAGATTAGGGCCTAATTAATTTATTTCAATTGACTGATTTCCTGATATGAACTGTAACTCAGTAAAACTGTTGAAATTGTGGCATGTTGCATTTATATTTTCGTTCAGTATAGTTAGTTGGCTAAGCCACGAAGCCATGTAAAGTTTCAGGCCTTACCTCGTCCATGAAGTTACTGGTGTATCTCTGGAAGCAGATCTCTGTCATCTGGTTCTAGACAATCAGAATGTCCCAGTGTGGTGAGAGAACTCGATCAGTTGGAATACGTGGAGATAGGAGCGCTTATTTCAAAGAGCGCTCTGTAAACCACGCCCCAGTGGGCAGAGCTAGGCATGTTGCACTGGGACACGTTTTACAGTTTTTCTCAGTCGCTTTGGTGCATTTCTTAGATAAGTTTGATTCTTGATACTACTTGTACAAATTCCAAATCATCTAGTCACTTGTGCACATCATTAAAGCAATTTCTTATTCCTTTGAAAAAATTGCAATTGCTTTTGTACATATTGCAATTGATAATGTACAAGTGTCAGCTTTTTTCCACATTTTCAATTGCTCATGTCATGTTGATCAAAATATAGTAGATGGTTCTCTGTTGAATAGTCTTACCCCTCAAAACATCTAGGCATTAGTTCCTTGCATAAGCCATTACATGCAAAATTGTTGAACTATTTGTCATAAACTGTCAAGCATAGTTTTACACATTTCTATTAGACCTTTTGTACAAAAAACGTAAATTGCTGAATCGTGCAGGTGAAATTAACCCTCACTCATGAAGGAATGTAAAGTGTTAGTTCAACCAACAATCAACCAGTTGTCTAAATTGCTCAAAGGTGCATCTCATGAAGAATCAATTGGCAAGCATATATAGACAGACCACAACACAGAGTTGCAATTTTCCAATAATGGATGGACCAGGAAACGAACAGGGTCAACAGCCAAGAGGAGGAAGAAGAGGAGCAAGGATGCGTGGTGGAAGGCAAAACAGAGGAAGAGGCAGAAGAGGACATAGGCGCATATCTGATGACATAAGGGCCACTATTGTAGACCATGTTGTCAATCATGGCCTTACAATGGCTGAGGCGGGTCGAAGGGTGCAGCCGAATATTGGGAGATCAACCGTGTCCTCAATAGTACAAACGTTTCGAAGAGAGAACAGGTATGTCCACCAATGTACAGTGCACTGTTACTGTATATAAGCAGTATACTGTATACTTCCCTACAATGCTTCATATTACAGTAGTCCACTTGTATTTCACAGCATACAGAAATATACTCTATACAGATACATACTGCACCTTACATGCACCCACCTGTATGTTTTACAGTAAAATGTGTGTTCGCATAGTTTTTGTCTATGTGAAAGTGTGCGATGCATCACTGCATTTTTCCACACATAGGACTGCAAGATTACCTCAAACCGGTGGCAGAGGACGCCTTTTCACACCTCAACAGGAGGAGGCTATTTGCACCATGGTCCGAGCAAACAATGCCATGAGACTCAGGGAAATACAAAGGACCATTATAGAAGACAACGATGTCTTTGAAAACATCCATACGGTTAGCATCTCAACCATCGACAGGGTGCTGCATAGAAACCAGATGAGTATGAAACAGCTGTACCGTGTACCATTCCAAAGGAATGAGGACAGAGTTAAGGAGCTACGGTACCAGTATGTACAGGTAAAACATATATCTATGTAACTACTTTACAGCAACATTTTATAGTGTTACATAGTACAGTAAGCATAAACTGCACACATTTCCATTGCTGTGGAAGGAACATGCAATATATGTACATTTTATGTCACTCTTCCTTACCAAAACAAATTCAACTGTGTGTTCTGGGATATAGCGTATAATGGAGTTGGAATCAAGTGAACCCTCTCACAACTTTGTATACGTGGATGAGGCTGGCTTCAACCTGACCAAATGCAGAAGGCGGGGTCGGAATATCATCGGTCACAGAGCTACTGTGGATTTGCCAGGCCAACGGGGGAGGAAATATCACCATGTGTGCTGCTATTTCGGAGCATGGTGTCCTAACCCATATCCCCCCTTTTAGGGCCATACAACACCCAGCATCTACTCAACTTTTTAGAGACTCTCTACAGGGCTCTCATCCCTGATGATGAGAGGGGTCTGTTTAGAGAGGATTTGCCAAAGTATGTGGTCATTTGTGATAATGTGAGTTTCCATCGATCAAACATCATAAGGCAATGGTTTGTGACCCACCCGAGGATGCTCATAGAATTCCTCCCACCTTATTCACCATTCCTTAACCCAATTGAGGAGTTCTTTTCAGCATGGAGGTGGAAGGTGTACGATCGTCAGCCACACACACAGATTACCCTGCTGGCTGCAATGGATGCAGCATGTGAGGACACCACAGTAGACGCCTGCAGAGGATGGATAAGGCATTCCAAAAGATTCTTTCCACGTTGCATTGGAAGGGAAAATATCCGGTGTGATGTGGATGAGAATATGTGGGCTGACAGACAGGAACGTCTGGATGTGTAGAGACAGCACTAGAACAGTGCTGTGGGCAAAGTTGTGCCTTAGGGGTGGTTTCCTGTGTTTCTTTCTAATTTAGTTTTTTTTCCTTTGTGCCCCTTGGGTTGTCCAGTCTCTTTCAATCAATAACCCACATACAGTAATATGTAAATAGTACTGTTGAAATTGATATATGCCATAGAAGTGCAGCCTTGTGCATTTTCAATACAGTAACTGTCATCCAAACTGTAGCCTAAGTTTACATCAGGTAATACTGTCAAAGTACACAGTTCCATTGACAACATGCCTAAACATTTTGACAACCTTGTTCGTGAACAATGACTCAATGACTTATCATTCTGATGACACTGACATGATCATTGGCATGAATATTTACTTTTGAGAGATGTACTAAGGATTTTTAGTGACTGACTAGCTTTAGAAACATATCTATTGTATATTGCAGTTTGTACAAATTGTTCTGAGAAATGCACTTATTATTTTGCACATGTTAGGGATGATGTGAAAAATGCACCAAAGCGACTGAGAAAAACTGTAATACCGACAAAGATTCTAATTTTACACAACGGGTCCGCCGTGGTTCTGCGTAGCCTAGTTTTGCTAATATATGTGAGAACATGTATTGTAGTTAATTTCATCTTTGACTTAGTAAGTAAAATATATTTGAGCAGTGAACAAGGAATCCCAGACAGTTCGCAATAGAACATACCAGAAGGGGCATCGATTACTAGGCTACCTAAATGATTGACTTCATCTGGTTACCACACGTGTTTGGAATATATTGAGCTTGTCGACAAACAGACCATGGGACGCCTTTTCACACGAAGGTCCGCGGTGGGTCTTGTGTAAATTATGCGATTATATTGGAAACAGGTTTATAGCAGTGAATATCATCTATTCATTTACTGTTATAGTATTTCTAAGTAGAAGCCATATCAGCCAGGGAAACTCATTGTTCTCACTTTATGAATGATTATGATTTTCTTGTGATCACAACAGAACTGCTTATTTTACTCAACTAGAGATTGAAATAAATAGTGTATCACAGCGAGGTCAAACAGGTGTGGCCTGACTGAGTACACCCTTGCCTGACACCTGGAAGTGCCTGGCCCAACCCTACCTGGCCCAATCTTACCTGTCCCAATCTTACCTGGCCCAATCTTACCTGCTACCAGCCTGTTGCTTACTCCCTCGCAAGTCACACACCCCCCTTACTTACCATGACATATTTATGAAAAGCTTATTTCCATCTGAACAGGCCTCTGGTCATAAGTAGCGCCTTACACAGGGAAGAGTCGGAGGGAATAGGGTGTCCTTTGGGATGCATTCTGGCTGTTGTATTGGTATTGATTATGGAAGAGTTATAGGGTGGTGTCGTTTGGGATGCATTCTGTCAATGGACTAATGAAACAAATACCAAAAGATAGATTTTGGGTGGAATTTTCCTTTAAGTGTGTTTCCTCAGGCCACTACTCTACAATACAAGATCCACGTGTACGTGTGTGTGTATGTTATCATGTGTGTGTGTATGTTATCATGTGTATGTGATCATGTGTATGTTATCATGTGTATGTGTAAGCGTGTGTCTGTGCCTCTTCAGTCCCCGCTGTTCCATGTATCATTTTTTAAATAATAATAATATGCCATTTAGCAGACGCTTTTATCCAAAGCGACTTACAGTCATGCGTGCATACATTTTTGTGTATGGGTGGTCCCGGGGATCGAACCCACTACCCTGGCGTTACAAGCGCCGTGCTCTACCAGCTGAGCTACAGAGGACCATTTTTGATCTGATTATACTGCTGGCATGAGTTACTTGATGTGGAATAGAGTTCCATGTAGTCATGTCTCTATGTAGCCATGAGCCCCACCCTGCCTACTGTAAACCATGTCTCCATCCCATCCCCCCAGTTAAGCAAACAAAAGGGAGAGGTCCCTTCTGTGGTCCTCTGTAGCTCAGCTGGTAGAGCACGCCGCTTGTAACGCCAAGGTAGTGGGTTCAATCCCTGGGACCACCCATACACAAAAAGAAATGTATGACCGTAAGTCGCTTTGGATAAAAGCGTCTGCTAAATGGTATATTATTAGAGGCTGTGACTATAATTCATGTAGTAAATTACTTTTCCGCTCAATTACTTTATTCTATAAACTTCCTTTGTGAATGCGTGTCCTTTGTGAAGGGACACTGAATAAAACCTTCATTCAGCCAAGAAATCCATATTTTCATTAATGAAATATTCATCAGACTGAACAGTCATGTACCAATGAGATGAATGTTGTGCAGTTGTGGTGTTGTTGCCGTTCAACCCCATCTAGTGTTGACATGGAATAGCTCAGCCTTCCTGTGTTTGTGATAACCATGGCGACCAGTATTGTAAATAAAGAGATGTGCAGAAAGATCATCAGCCTCTGTCTGTGGATCCTTTCCCCTTAATGTATTTTTCATGTCAGCCAGGGCCATCTTTTAAAGAAACAATTTATTTCAATCTCTAGTTGAGTAAAATAAGCAGTTCTGTTGAAAATCATAATAATTCATAAAGTGAGAACATTGAGTTTCCCTGGATGATATGGCTTCTACTTAGAAATACTATAACAGTAAATGAATAGATGACATTCACTGCTATAAACCTGTCTCCAAGATAATCGCATAATTTACACAGACCCACCGCGGACCTTCGTGTGAAAAGGCGTCCCATGGTCTGTTTGTCGACAAGCTCAATGTATTCCAAACACTTGTGGTAACCAGATGAAGTCAATCATTTAGGTAGCCTAGTAAACGATGCCCCTTCTGGTATGTTCTATTGCGAACTGTCTGGGATTCCTTGTTCACTGCTCAAAGATATTTTACTTATTAAGTCAAAGATGAAATTAACTACAATACATGTTCTCACATATATTAGCAAAACTAGGCTACGCAGAACCACGGCGGACCCGTTGTGTAAAATGAGAATCTTTGTCGGTATTAAAACGTGTCCCAGTGCAACATGCCTAGCTCTGCCCACGGGGGCATGGTTTACAGAGCGCTCCTATCTCCACGTATTCCAACTGATCGACTTCTCTCACCACACCGTAGCTGAAACTAACACCACATAGGATCAATGCATCGCAGCAACAATAGTAACGCAAAAAGCCTTGTCATAGAGTCCTTTCGTGGCTACATCCATAACACATCAGTTCGATAAAATCACGACAACATGGGATGGACATGGGGTGTATCTGTCAAATCAGCTAGCTTAGCTTAGCTTAGCTTATCTTTGCAGTGCGTTAGCGTTGAAATTAACCGCCTTACCAGCCCCTACATTTGTATTGAACTGAAATGGTGCCTCCGCAAGATATGCAGTTTATGTATAAACGTGTAAAAAGCAATAATAGTTACAAAGAAGAGAACATACGACTGAAACTAATCACATTCACATGACAGAAGAGAACTGGGTGACTTTTATTGTTGTTGTTTGCGTCGTTTAGGAGTGCGACGGAACACACGTCACAGAGTAGGCGTTCCCTAACGGAAATGTTCAAATACGCTCCAATAGGATCTCGCTAGCTCCTGCTTGGCTCCGCCCACCTCCTTGCTTGTTCTGCCCACTATGATTAATTTGCTCCCATTGGAAACGACAGGCTGTGGTCTGTCTTAGGTAAATTATACAAATCTTTGGGGAATAATTATCTTAATCTTCTTCTTCTTCTTCTTCTTCTTCTTCTTCTTCTTCTTCTTCTTCTTCTTCTTCTTCTTCTTCTTCTTCTTCTTCTTCTGAAAGGTGTATTGCCGCCCACTACTGGATGCAGAAAACAAAAAGGGGGGAAATCCAAAATGGAAAAGGGGAAAAACTAAAACTTTAAACCCCTACAAAATTCTGAAAATCATCATACAAAATCAAACAAACAGTAATCCTCAGTCATTGAAATTCACTCAGATCCCTACACAGATCCCTACTCAGATCCCTACACAGATCCCTACTCAGATCCCTAAACAGATCCCTACTCAGATCCCTACTCAGATCCCTACACAGATCCCTACTCAGATCCCTACTCAGATCCCTACTCAGATCCCTACACAGATCCCTACTCAGATCCCTACTCAGATCCCTACACAGATCCCTACACAGATCCGGGGACCTGAGAGGGCCAAACTGCTCCAACCAGTATTCTGTGCAGCTCCTCGCCTGTGACATCCTTCAATCCCAAGAAGTGTTCAGCTGCAGATATGATGATATCAATCTTTCTTGAATTGTTATCCACTCTGGCAGTGCAGTTTATCGCCATAGCAATAAATGCCAAAAAGTTCAATATGACTCTGAGGGTTTCTGGATCCTGCACCTGCAGGAACCCATAGCACTCCACCATGGCGACCAACACACTCTCACTTTCTTTCACTCTTTTCGCAGCCTCGGCATAAGAGATACGCTGGACAGCTCTTACCCTGGCGATCTCTGCCTACTTCACCCTATGAGGTCCAGCTATCTAAACTAGATTGGTAGTTAACCTAACCAGCTATCTAAACTAGACTGGCAGTTAACCTAACCAGCTATCTAAACTAGACTGGTAGTTAACCTAACCAGCTATCTAAACTAGATTGGTAGTTAACCTAACCAGCTATCTAAACTAGATTGATAGTTAACCTAACCAGCTATCTAAACTTGTAATAGTCATGGCCGAATACTGACCGGGCACACAGGGTAAGTGCCCAGGGGCCCCATTGATTTTGTTAATCTCACTCAGACTCCTATTAACATGGCATAAAACATGGCTAAATCTGTAGAATTGTAGGAATCTAGAATCTAGAAATAACAACAAGTAGAGCACTGACAGCTGTCAGGGTAGCTAGCTAGCATGCTAACCTTATCTAGCTAAAGTTGTCTGTTGTTGCTACATCATATTCAAAAGATTAGCCAGCTGTCTAGGTAATGGCTGGTTCTGGAGCTGGACTAGTCATAAGCATTTAGGGAAAACTTTGCCACAGATGTATAGGGGAAACCAGTATATCTGACTTTGCCATCTATTGTTGTCTCCAAAGATTCCGCAAATAAAACAATAGAAATAGAAAGAATAAGATGAAGCTCCGGTAATATGGATAGCCTAGCTATTGAACGGCTTGGTAATATGGATAGCCTAGCTATTGAATGGTTTGGTAATATGGACAGCCTAGCTATTGAATTGTTTGGTAATATGGACAGCCTAGCTATTGAATGGTTTGGTAATATGGACAGCCTAGCTATTGAATGGTATGGTAATATGGATAGCCTAGCTATTGAATTGTAGGTAATATGGATAGCCTAGCTATTGAATTGTAGGTAATATGGATAGCCTAGCTATTGAATGGTTTGGTAAAATGGATAGCCTAGCTATTGAATGGTTTGGTAATATGGACAGCCTAGCTATTGAATTGTAGGTAATATGGATAGCCTAGCTATTGAATGGTTTGGTAACATGGATAGCCTAGCTATTGAATGGTTTGGTAATATGGACAGCCTAGCTATTGAATGGTTTGGTAATATGGACAGCCTAGCTATTGAATGGCTTGGTAATGTGGATAGCCTAGCTATTGAATGGTTTGGTAATATGGACAGCCTAGCTATTGAATGGTTGGTAATATGGATAGCCTAGCTATTGAATGGTTTGGTAATATGGACAGCCTAGCTATTGAATGGCTTGGTAATATGGATAACCTAGCTATTTAACGGTTTGGTAATATGGATAGACTAGCTATTGAATTGTAGGTAATATGGATAGCCTAGCTATTGAATGGCTTGGTAATATGGATAGCCTAGCTATTGAATGGTTTGGTAATATGGATAGCCTAGCTATTGAACGGTTTGGTAATATGGGTAGACTAGCTATTGAATTGTAGGTAATATGGATAGCCTAGCTATTGAATGGCTTGGTAATATGGACAGCTTAGCTATTGAATGGCTTGGTAATATGGACAGCCTAGCTAATTAATGGTTTAGTAATAAGGATAGCGTAACTATTGAATGGTTTGGTAATATGGATAGCCTAGCTATTGAATGGCTTGGTAATATGGATAGCCTAGCTATTGAATGGTTTGGTAATATGGATAGACTAGCTATTGAATGGTTTGGTAATATGGACAGCCTAGCTATTGAATGGTTTGGTAATATGGATAGACTAGCTATTGAATGGTTTGGACTAGAGACGTGTTTTCCTACATTGTAATGGCCACGGTGCAACATAGGCTGCTGACAGGCTATTCCGCTGCGCTACATCAAAGCCAAGTCAGCCCGTGGTTCTCCCAGCTAAGGGGCAGTGACCTTGCTCACGATGTGCGCCACAAATTATATGTAACAACACCCTGAGCGCATCGGACACGAAACGAAACACCAATACAAACGGCCATTTATAAAGTGGTCATATATATATATTGTTTTATACAGACTAGCTAAAAAATGTTTTACATTTCACAAATTGTCCAAAGGATTATGTTAATTTGCTAGTAAACGTGTGGAGGTATAAAAGCATACCCTCTATTTTAATTTGCTCCATGGCTCGGGCAGCCACGTGTTGCTCCATGGCTCGGGCAGCCACGTGTTGCTCCATGGCTCGGGCAGCCACGTGTAGGCTACTGCAAAAAGCTGTTTGGCTTCGCTGTAGCCAAAGATGATCTATTATATTGCTCACACCAGGTGTTACTGATTAATAATCAATGCCATGCTGGTGGGTGGTAACATTCAAATATACAGTGCATTCGGAAAGTATTCAGACCCGTTTCCTTTTTCCAAATGTTGTTATACGTTACAGCCTTATTCTAAAATTGATTAAATAAAAAATGTTCCTCATCAATCTACACACAATACCCCATAATGACAAAGCGAAAACAGGTTTTTCTACATTTTTGCAAATGTATTACAAATAAAAAACAGAAATACCTTATTTACATAAGTATTCAGACCCTTTGCTATGAGATTCAAAATTGAGCTCGGGTGCACCCTGTTTCCATTGATCATCCTTGAGATGTTTCTACAACTTGATTGGAGTCTACCTGTGGTAAATTCAATTGATTGGACATGATTTGGAAAAGCACACACCTGTCTATATAAGGTCCCACAGTTGACAGTGCATGTCAGAGCAAAAACCAAGCCATGAGAACAAAGGAATTGTCCGTAGAGCACCGAGACAGGATTGTGTGGAGGCACAGATCTGGGGAAGGGTACCAAAAAATGTCTGCAGCATTGAAGGTCCCCAAGAACACAGTGGCCTCCATCATTCTTATATGGAAGAAGTTTGGAACCACCAAGACTCTTCCTAGAGCTTGCCGCCTGGCCAAACGGAGCAATCGGGGGAGAAGGGCCTTGGTCAGGGAGGTGACCAAGAACCCAATGGTCACTCTGACAGAGCTCCAGAGTTCCTCTGTGAAGATGGGAGAACCTTCCAGAAGGACAACCATCTCTGCAGCACTCCACAAATCAGGCCTTTATGGTAGAGTGGCCAGACAGAAGCCACTCCTCAGTAAAAGGCACATGACAGCCCGCTTGGAGTTTGCCAAAAGGCACCTAAAGGACTCTCAGACCATGAGAAACAAGATTCTCTGGTCTGATGAAACCGATTTGGCCTGAATGCCAAGCGTCACGTCTGGAGGAAACCTGGCACCATCCCTACGTTTAAGCATGGTGGTGGCAGCATCATGCTGTGGGGATGTTTTTCAGCGGCAGGGACTGGGAGACTAGTCAGGATCGAGACAAAGATGAACGGAGCAAAGTATAGAGAGATCCTTGATGAAAACCTGCTCCAGAGCGCTCAGGACCTCAGACTGGGTTGAAGGTTCACCTTCCAACAGGACAACGACCCTAAGCACACAGCCAAGACAACGCAAGAGTGGCTTCCGGACAAGTCTCTGAAGACTTGAGGCTGTAATCACTGCCAAAGGTGCTTCAACAAAGTACTGAGTAAAGGGTCTGAATACTTATGTAAATGTCATATTTCAATTTTTTTTATTTTTGGTGGATATGTGGAAAAAGTCAAGGAGTCTGAATACTTTCCGAATGCACTGTAACCCTGCACTGAAATGAAACAGACTGAAAAGTATTAGGATGTCATATCATAGGGAAACACACGGCAATGGCAAGGAAAACATCCAAAATTACCACTCGGGGTCCCCCAACCAAATCTCACTTAGGGCCTCCAAAAGGCTAGAGCCGGTCCTTACTCATGTGCAGGTTCCCCAATTCGATCATTAATTGTCCTCTTCTATCTTAGAAAAATGATCACTCATAACCAGTTTCCTCGACACTTGCCCAAACGCTTCGCAGTTGGTACATTGCAATACCCTGGAAACATATGCTCTCACAGGATAATTCACATAACACATCTTGATGTGTGACGAGAGAGACTCCTCATCAAAACACAGACAGTCTATCCTCCTGACCTCTATTGACCCTACGAGAAATCATTCCCTTAATTCAATTCCCTGCTCTGAAAATGTAAGCAAGTCTCCTCTTTCTCCTTCATTCTGGTGAGGCCCAAATGCACGCTCCTTTTGCTGTTCCGACCCACAGAAAATCAAAACAATTCCACTTCTGATGACCCTATCGTACTCCACAGTACCCAATGCTTTCTTCACCATCTTTTGAACCATCAAACGGATCCCCCAGGTACCATCTTCACATCAATAAACCCACTACGAACTGAGAAGCAGTTAAGCTTATTAATCCACGTGTTTTTCCACTGTCATTTTAGCTTTCTTTATCCAACCTTTATCCATCCAGTATTCTTATACATTTCTCTCATCTCTGACAGTGCCATCAGACTCAAATTCGACATCCGCTTCTGCCATTTCCTCGTGGCCAAAGCAGCAAAGAATTCTCTCGACTCTCATTGGCTTAGAGACCCAGACACGCTGGATGTGTAGCATCTTGTACAACTATTGAAAAAAAAAAAAGAAAAAGCCTAAATGAATTGTGCACACAGAGAGATTAATACATAATTTATATGTTGTCATTATTGATTCAGGCAGAAACATAATTCATTGTTGGGTACTTTACTGTCAGCAAAAGTACACCGTTTTGTTGTCTCAGCCTATAATGGATAAATTAACATTAATTCTATTCTATTCTGTTCTGTTAGGTGCTGCAACAGTTTAGCCACAGCAGTAAAATGCAGACGTTTGTTGACCTTTTCACCCTATAGTTTCTCTATGTCATAAACAAAAACTGCAAAAAAAAATACTGCACGATCAACAAATGTCTCCCAGATTTGCATTCACACCCTATTAGTTAATTTCAATTAGAAACAGAGACTTGAAACAGCAGGCAGTCAGTCAGTGTGATTGTATTGCCTACCCCTCCCTGCATGAGCTTTGAGATGTACAGTGCCATCAGAAAGTATTCATACCCCTTGACTTATTCCAAATGTTGTTGTGTTACAGCCTGGATTCAAAATGGATTAAATAGATTGTTATTATCACTCATCTACACACAATATCCCATAATGACTAATTGAAAACATGTTTTTAGACATTTTTGCACATTTATTGAAAATGAAATACAGAAATATCTAATTTACATAAGTATTCACCTGTAGGTGTTTGTGTGTGTGTGTGTGTGTGTGTGTGTGTGTGTGTGTGTGTGTGTGTGTGTGTGTGTGTGTGTGTGTGTGTGTGTGTGTGTGTGTGTGTGTGTGTGTGTGTGTGTGTGTGTGTGTGTGTGTGTGTGTGTGTGTGTGTGTGTGTGTGTGTGTGTGTGTGTGTGTGTGTGTGTGTGTGAGCTCGAGCCATGTGATCTGAGCCTTTGATGACGTTTCCTTCATCTCTCATAATAAAACTCACAATGTTCCACACAGCAACCTTTCGCCTTTAAATGTCACATTTTATACTTATTTTCCACGTATAATATATATATATATATAACATATATATATATATATATATATATATATATATTAATATATATATATATATATACACAGTACCAGTCAAAAGTTTGGACACACCTACTCATTCAAGGGTTTTTCTTTAATTTTACTATTTTCTACAATGTAGAATAATAGTGAAGACATCAAAACTATGAAATAACACATATGGAATCATGTAGTAACCAAAAAAGTGTTAAACAAATCAAAATGTATTTTAGATTTTAGATTCTTCAAAGTAACCACCCTTTGCCTTGATGACAGCTCTGCACACTCTTGGCATTCTCTCAACCAGCTTCACCTGGAATGCTTTTCCAACAGTCTTGAAGGAGTTCCCACATATACTGAGCACTTGTTGGCTGCTTTTCCTTCACTCTGCGGTCCAACTCATCCCAAACCATCTCAATTGGGTTGAGGTCGTTGGGTGATTGTGGAGGCCAGGTCATCTGATGCAGCACTCCATCACTCTCCTTCTTGGTCAAATAGCCCTTACACAACCTGGAGGTGTGATGGGTCGTTGTCCTGTTGAAAAACAAATGATGGTCCCACTAAGCCCAAACCAGATGGGACGGCGTTTTGCTGCAGAATGCTGTGGTAGCCATGCTGGTTAAGTGTGCCATGAATTCTAAATAAATCACTGACTGTGTCACCTGCAAAGCACCCCCACACCATCACACCTCCTCCTCCATGCTTCAAAGTGGGAACCAAACATGCGGAGATCATCCGTTCACCTACTCAGCGTCTCACAAAGACACAGCGGTTGGAAACAAAAATCTCAAATTTGGACTAATCAGACCAAAGGACAGATTTCCACCGGTGTAATGTCCATTGCTCGTGTTTCGTGGCCCAAGCAAGTCTATTCTTCTTATTGGTATCCTTTAGTAGTGGTTTCTTTGCAGCAATTCGACCATGAAGACCTGATTTCACGCAGTCTCCTCTGAACAGTTGATGTTGAGATCTGTCTGTTACTTGAACTCTGTGAAGCATTTATTTGCCTGCAATTTCTGAGGCTGGTAATTCTAATGAACTTATCCTCTGCAGCAGAGGTAACTCTGGGTCTTCCTTTCCTGTGGTGGTCCTCATGAGAGCCAGTTTCATCATACCGCTTGATGGTTTTTGCGACTGCACTTGAAGAAACTTTAAAAGTTCTTGAAATTTTCCGGATTGACTGACCTTCATGTCTTAAAATAATGATGGACTGTCATTTCTCTTTGCTTATTTGAGCTGTTCTTTCCATAGTATGGACTTGGTCTTTTACCAAATAGGGCTATCTTCTGTATATCACCCCTACCTTGTCACAACAAAACTGATTGGCTCAAACGCATTAAGGAAAGAAATTCCACAAATTACAAGGCACAGCTGTTAATTGAAATGCATTCCAGGTGACTACCTCATGAAGCTGGTTGAGAGAATGGCAAGAATGTGCAAAGCTGTCATCAAGGCAAAGGGTGGCTACTTTGAAGAATCTCAAATCTCAAATATGTTTTGATTTGTTTAACACTTTTTTGGTTACTACATGATTCCATATGTGTTATTTCATAGTTTTGATGTCTTCACTATTATTCTACAATGTAGAAAATAGTAAAAATAAAGAAAAACCCTTGAATGAGTAGGTGTGTCCAAACTTTTGACTGGTACTGTCTATATTGTACGTGGAAAATAAGTGTAAAAGTGAAACCTACTTGGAATAAGCGAACTTTCATGTAAATGTCATGTGACATTTAAAGGTGAAAGGTTGCTGCGTGGAATATTGTGAGTTGTATTATTATACAGTGCATTCGGAAAGTATTCAGACCCCTTCCCTTTTTCCACATCTTGTTACGTTACAGCCTTATTCTAAAATGGATTAAATGAAAATGTTTCCTCATCAACAAAAAAAAGCCACTCCTCAGTAAATGGCACATGACAGCCTGCTATGAGTTTGCCAAAAGGCACCTAAATGACTCTCAGACCATGAGAAACAAGATTCTCTGGTCTCATGAAACCAACATTGAACTATTTGGCCTGAATGCCAAGCGTCACATCTGGAGGAAACCTGGCACCATCCCTACGGTGAAGCATGGTGGTGGCAGCATCATGCTGTGGGGATGTTTTTCAGTGGCAGGGACTGGGAGACTAGTCAGGATCGAGGGAAAGATGAACGGAGTAAAGTACAGAGAGATCCTTGATGAAAACCTGCTCCAGGGCGCTCAGGACCTCAGACTGGGACGAAGGTTCACCTTCCAACAGAACAACAACCCTAAGCACACAGCCAAGACAATGCAGGAGTGGCTTCGGGAGAAGTCTCTGAATGTCCTTTAGTTGCCCAGCCAGAGCCCAGACTTGAACCCGATTGAACATCTCTGGAGAGACCTGAAAATAGCTGTGCAGCAACGCTCCCCATCCAACCTGACAGAGCTTGAGAGGATCTGCAGAGAAGAATGGGAGAAACTCCCCAAATACAGGTGTGCCAAGCTTGTAGCGTCATACCCAAGAAGACTCGAGGCTGTAATCGCTGCCAAAGGTGCTTCAACAAAGTACTGAGTAAAGGGTCTGAATACTTATGTAAATGTGATATTTCTGTTTTTTTTTAAATTATAAATTAGCAACATTTTCTAAAAACCTGTTTTTGCTTTGTCATTATGGGGTATTGTCTGTAGGTTGAGGAGGAAAACAACAATTTAATCAATTTTAGAATAAGGCTGTAACGTAACAAAATGTGGAAAAAGTCAAGGGGTCTGAATACTCTTAGAATGCACTGTATATAATAATAATAATAATAATAATAATAATAATAATAACCATAATCATAATATAGAATATATACATATATGCAGTGGGAGCCCCTTTCTCTATACAGTCTGATTCTAACATATTGACTCCTGGTTAAAGTAGTTCAGATGGGTATGGTGTCTGATTCTAACATATTCAGTATGATGTCTCCGTACCTGTACTCCCCTACACCAGTCCTCTCTCTCCCCGTCTCTCTCTCTCCCCGTCTCTCTCTCTCCCTCTCTCTCTCATTCTCTCTCTCTCTCTCTCTCTCTCTCTCTCTGTCTCTCTCTCTCTCTCTCTCTCTCTCTCTCTCTCTCTCTCTCTCTCTCTGTCTCTCTCATTCTCTTTCTCTCTCTCTCTCTCTCTCTCTCTCTCTCTCTCTCTCTCTCTCTCTCTCTCTCTCTCTCTCTCTCTCTCCCTCTCTCTCTCTGTCTCTCTCATTCTCTTTCTCTCTCTCTCTCTCTGTCGAACAACTCTCTGTCGAACTGCCTAATTGAGCTTGGGTTAACATATGTGACCGCTGGTCTTCCTCCCTTACCTCTTACCCCAGTCACATGTTACAGGTCCAGCTCATCCTCATCATCATCTTCATCCCTCCATCATGACCTACTGTATCTCTCTCCCACTCTCTATCCTCCTTCCTCTCTCCCTCCCTCTCTCCCTGGCTCTCTCCTATTCCCTCTCCTCTGTCTCTAGCGCCATCTGTAGACTGTTGAGGTAGATGCTGTTTCTGGAAGCCAGAGGGCTGCTACTCCGTGAGGGGAGGGAGGCCTCCACCTCCACTTCTACTTCCAGGAAACCACCCCCCATCTGGGTCTGGGTCTGGGGCTGGTTCTGCTGGTAGCGACGCTTCTTCTTCTTCTTGATTGTCTGTCCCACGTTCAGGTCCAGAGAAGCATAGTTCAGGTCGGGTTGGTGGGGCTGAGGCACAGGCTGGAGAGAAGGAGTTGGAACAGTAGAATAATAATTAATTTGTCCTTTATTTGACAATCTATTATAAAGGAGTATTTCAGGTCAGGGTTCGTGGAGCTGGGGAACGGGCTGGAGTATATTATATATGAACACTGTTAGTATATTATATATGAATACTGTTAGTATATTATATATGAACACTGTTAGTATATTATATATGAATACTGTTAGTATATTATATATGAACACTGTTAGTATATTATATATGAACACTGTTAGTATGTTATATATGAACACTGTTAGTATATTATATATGAACACTGTTAGTATATTATATATGAACACTGTTAGTATATTATATATGAACACTGTTAGTATATTATATATGAACACTGTTAGTATATTATATATGAACACTGTTAGTATGTTATATATGAACACTGTTAGTATATTATATATGAACACTGTTAGTATATTATATATGAACACTGTTAGTATATTATATATGAACACTGTTAGTATATTATATATGAACACTGTTAGTATATTATATATGAACACTGTTAGTATATTATATATGAACACTGTTAGTATATTATATATGAACACTGTTAGTATATTATATATGAACACTGTTAGTATATTATATATGAACACTGTTAGTATGTTATATATGAACACTGTTAGTATGTTATATATGAACACTGTTAGTATGTTATATATGAACACTGTTAGTATGTTATATATGAACACTGTTAGTATATTATATATGAACACTGTTAGTATGTTATATATGAACACTGTTAGTATGTTATATATGAACACTGTTAGTATATTATATATGAACACTGTTAGTATGTTATATATGAACACTGTTAGTATATTATATATGAACACTGTTAGTATGTTATATATGAACACTGTTAGTATGTTATATATGAATACTGTTAGTATGTTATATATGAACACTGTTAGTATATTATATATGAACACTGTTAGTATATTATATATGAACACTGTTAGTATGTTATATATGAACACTGTTAGTATGTTATATATGAACACTGTTAGTATGTTATATATGAACACTGTTCGAATGTTATATATGAACACTGTTAGTATGTTATATATGAACACTATTAGTATATTATATATGAATACTGTTAGTATGTTATATATCAACACTGTTAGTATGTTATATATGAACACTATTAGTATATTATATATGAACACTGTTAGTATGTTATATATCAACACTGTTAGTATGTTATATATGAACACTGTTCGAATGTTATATATGAATACTGTTAGTATGTTATATATGAACACTGTTCGAATGTTATATATGAACACTGTTAGTATGTTATATATGAACACTGTTAGTATGTTATATATGAACACTGTTAGTATGTTATATATGAATACTGTTAGTATGTTATATATGAACACTGTTCGAATGTTATATATGAACACTGTTAGTATGTTATATATGAACACTGTTAGTATGTTATATATGAACACTGTTAGTATGTTATATATGAACACTATTAGTATGTTATATATGAACACTATTAGTATGTTATATATGAACACTGTTAGTATGTTATATATGAACACTGTTAGTATGTTATATATGAACACTGTTAGTATGTTATATATGAATATTGTTAGTATGTTATATATGAACACTGTTAGTATGTTATATATGAACACTGTTAGTATGTTATATAATTATTATTATTATATATGAACACTGTTAGTATGTTATATATGAACACTGTTAGTATGTTATATATGAACACTGTTAGTATGTTATATATGAACACTGTTAGTATCTTATATATGAACACTGTTAGTATGTTATATATGAACACTGTTAGTATGTTATATATGAACACTGTTAGTATGTTATATATGAACACTGTTAGTATGTTATATATGAACACTGTTAGTATGTTATATATGAACACTGTTAGTATGTTATATATGAACACTGTTAGTATGTTATATATGAACACTGTTAGTATGTCATATATGAACACTGTTAGTATGTTATATATGAACACTGTTAGTATGTTATATATGAACACTGTTCGAATGTTATATATGAACACTGTTAGTATGTTATATATGAACACTGTTAGTATGTTATATATGAACACTGTTAGTATGTTATATATGAATACTGTTAGTATGTTATATATGAACACTGTTCGAATGTTATATATGAACACTGTTAGTATGTTATATATGAACACTGTTAGTATGTTATATATGAACACTGTTAGTATGTTATATATGAACACTATTAGTATGTTATATATGAACACTGTTAGTATGTTATATATGAACACTGTTAGTATGTTATATATGAACACTGTTAGTATGTTATATATGAATATTGTTAGTATGTTATATATGAACACTGTTAGTATGTTATATATGAACACTGTTAGTATGTTATATAATTATTATTATTATATATGAACACTGTTAGTATGTTATATATGAACACTGTTAGTATGTTATATATGAACACTGTTAGTATGTTATATATGAACACTGTTAGTATCTTATATATGAACACTGTTAGTATGTTATATATGAACACTGTTAGTATGTTATATATGAACACTGTTAGTATGTTATATATGAACACTGTTAGTATGTTATATATGAACACTGTTAGTATGTTATATATGAACACTGTTAGTATGTTATATATGAACACTGTTAGTATGTCATATATGAACACTGTTAGTATGTTATATATGAACACTGTTAGTATGTTATATATGAATACTGTTAGTATGTTATATATGACCACTGTTAGTATGTTATATATGAACACTGTTAGTATGTTATATATGAACACTGTTAGTATGTTATATTTGAACACTATTAGTATGTTATATATGAACACTGTTAGTATGTTATATTTGAACACTGTTAGTATGTTATATATGAACACTGTTAGTATGTTATATTTGAACACTGTTAGTATGTTATATTTGAACACTGTTAGTATGTTATATTATAAGGTTAGAATTTCACTGTACTTTTTTACACCTGTTGTATCATGTGCACATGTGCGAATAAACGTTGAAACTTGAAAGTCAGATAGCATCCTGTTCTTGGTAACTTGTAATGCGTTCAGAAACATCGTACTGTATACAATATACATCCTAGAGCAGATATTGCCTGCCTTGTACACAGTGGGGTGTAGTCGACTAGAGATGGCCTTGACCACAGCATATGACTGTGAACTACTTTAGAAACAGACTGGTTTAAAATGGATTGTGCATCCCAAATAGCACCCTATTCCCTTTGTAGTGCACTACTAGGGCCACTACTCTGGTCTAAAGTAGTGCACTACATAGGGAATAGGGTGCTATTTGGGACGTATGTTACTATGGATTGTGTGGTCTGAGCGATATAACTTCAATATACGTATTTAAAGATTTGTAGTAATCAGAATAGCATGAATACTGTGTATCGGCGTAGTTCACTTCCCCTCAGAGTGAAAATATAGCAGACCGTTGTTTAAAAAGTATGACCATCATGAGATTAGATTATAGTTTTTCGTGCACATTTAGTTTTGCACGGGGCATTGCCAGTTAATCACAGGAATCAAAAGATGTCCTCTGCATTTAGTCATTTTACACAATACAGTTTAAAACAATATTCTAAAAACAATTATTATTGTTATGACAGTAGTAATGTGAACAATAATGAACGAGAGAATGTTGGCCCGACGTACGTACCTTTCTATTGTCGCCTCTGGAGCGTTGCATGGTCATTGGTTCATAGCACAAGTCTTTATAGAACACACACACACACACACACACACACACACACGATTTAGTCATGAACACACATCTTTCCATTTAACTCAGGAAACTAGAATACAATCATGATAATATCTAAATGGAGAAAAAAAAATGAAGTTTGAGGTTTAACAGTTTAGAGTATATAGTATTGTTCGATGTCACTGTGTTGTTGACGTAAGAGAATAATGTCTTGCTGATGAACTTTTTCAGATCGATTTCCAGATACTATCTGTCAGATAGCATTCACAGACAAAACACAAAGGTTACTCTGCCTAATTCCATTGCAGCTGTTAGCAGGCAGTAAGATAGCTGACTTGTTAAAACGTTATTTTTATCTTCCGGTTACGCCACATCTATAACACTGTTACAACTGTAAATGAAACGCGTTTCATTGTGAAGGTTAGACTATATAGACACTTGCTTTAAATCAAAACTGTCTGTACATTTTTGTCAAAATCCATTTAAAGAAATGTGAGATGCTAAAGCATTAGAGCAGTGGTATTCAAAGTCAGGGTCGCGGGAGAAGAGCAGTTATGTGGCTATTTATTTTAATCTTTTATTACATTTTCTTTTTTGGGTGGAGCAAAAAATGAATAGTACAGATTATTGTATGGGACAAAATAATACAAACGTTTTTGAGAAAGATAAAAAAAAAAATGTATTGAGTAAATGTATTCATTGGTTTATTTTCATTTTCATATGAGATGACAATGCAATGAATTGAAGGTTATTTGTTGATGTAAAATCTAAATTGACCGATTTTAAGGTTGTGTCATTAGGGAGTGATGGTTATTTATATTGAGGGATACCTGGAGGTAATCGGACCTCTGAAATGAAAATAGTTGTCCCTCTCGCCTGAGGAAAATATATTTTTACCTGGCCCTCCCAGAGCATTTGAAGAAAGAAAAACATGTAATCCTCCCCATCCAAAATTATAATTAAAACGAAATAGCAGGGAATATTAAATCCCTTTTTAGTAGGCTATCATTGTTGCAGTCGTGATTTCTATCAAATCAACCCGTGGTTGAGAACCACTTCTGTATTCATACCATATTCACGTTATCCACTAGAAGATGGCATTTACCAATTTAAGCGTTAAGGACCGTCCACACCAAGGACGATAACTATAACGATACATTATACAGAACTATAAAACGTTGGCGAGCGTCCACACGAGAGGAAAGTGTATCGTTCTACAGTAGCCTGCACCTGTCAATCAACTGATCAAAGCATCCTACTGCACGCTGTATGTTCATATTAATAAGGTGGTAAGACAGACCATTCAGTGCTTCAGGGTGTGTTCATTGTCACAGTGACAACTGCAAATAATACTTCAATGAAGGCTACATGTAGCCTAATGAAAAATGCAATATAGAAACTCGTATTTAAATTAAATGTAGAAATTCAAACAACAAACGCTGTTTGGCCTGCGCATCTTTTACGTCATGTCATTGTTTGCCTCGTTGCTCAAGTGGTTTGCAAGTGATTTCCATTTTTTGTAATGGATGTCAATTCGTTTGGAAATTATTTTCACTGTGCGCATCACCTGTCTGTCATGTGGAACCATTTAATACATCAGTGCAACAATGTTTTCATCTCTGGCCAGTGATGCACTCTCTACAACTTTCCCCGACAGTTCATTTGGCCTAGGCCTAGTTTACATTCAGCAAGCTTGCTTCTCTCCACCAAAAGCCTATTAGCCGTAGTATAAAAAATTATACAAAATGAATCTCCTATAGTTTTTGTAGCCTATAGCTTTTCCTGGGATTTCACGACAATGGGAATAGCGGAGAGGCTTGCGTCGGTAGCCTATAGCCTATTGCGCACGGGAATAACTGGAAGAGAGAGGCTAGAGTTGTGTAGCCGAAGAAGCTAAATATTAGCTAGATATTAGGCTACTCATTAGCTAAATATTAGGGCTATAAATATTTACCTGTCATTATGCAAGAAAAAAAAAGATGATGAAATGGCAGATCAGTGCGTTCCTCCAGCCTGCGCTCTGATTTCCCCCGGCACGCAAAGCTCCACTATTGATTAGGCCTACGTTTTTAGGCGTAACATTATTCTACCTGCTACAACAACACAGTGCAATGAGGCATTTTTTATTTTTTTATGAAGGGAATACACAATTATTGGCTATATGGCTGTAAACTACAGTGATGTAGGATCATTAAAAATACATCAAGTATTTTATTAGGATCCCCATTAGCTGTGGCGATTGCAGCAGCTACTCTTCCTGGGGTCCACGCAAAACATGAAACACGACATAATACAGAACATGAATAGACAGGAACAGCTCAAGGACAGAACTAGATACATTTTAAAACGTCCCACATAGCCGGTGGGGTACGTGTGTGTCAGTGCTGCTGTGTGTAAGTTCACTATGCATACAAATGTATAAATTTCAACACATAAATGCTTCTTCTAAAAACTAGAAGTGATGCAGTCAGTCCCTCCTCTACTTTTAGCCAAGAGAGACTGGCATGCATAGTATTGATATTAGCCCTCTGATTAAAGTAAAGAACAAGACAATAACCGCTTAAACGTCCTGTTTTGAATGCTTCATGCCGAAATAACTGCATCAAATCAAATTGTATTTTTTATCACATGCGGGGAATACAACGGGTGTAGACTTTACTGCGAAATGCTTACCAGCCCTTCCCAACGATGCCGAGTAACACAAGAGGAAGAACATAAAAATCCACATGGACTCTTGTCCTCTCCGTTAGTTAGCGATTCCTCTGTAGCTCAATTGGTAGAGCGCGGCGCTTGTAACACCAGGGTACATTTACATTTACATTTTAGTCATTTAGCAGACGCTCTTATCCAGAGCGACTTACAGGAGCAATTAGGGTTAAGTGCCTTGCTCAAGGGCACATTTACGTCATTTAGCAGACGCTCTTATCCAGAGCGACTCACAAATTGGTGCATTCACCCTATAGCCAGTAGTGGGTTCGATCCCCGGGACCACCCATACGTAAAAATGTATGCACACATGACTGTACGTCGCTTTGGATAAAAGCGTCTGCTAAATGGTATATTATTGTTTTATATTATAACTCCTCCAACACCCGATTTAATCCATTCACTTTTTTACGCATTGAGGAACCATCTCCTTTCAACTCCAGAATTCCATAAAACTTTTCTAGACTCTCTTCAACGGACAGAGACTCCAAAGAAACCCTTAAATGATTGTGAAGATAACTTTTTCCACGAGCTGTGGTCCTTGCATAATTGTGCGAAGCCATGCTTGTTGTTGTGATAAACCACCGTTTTTTTTGGTGCTTTCAAAACAACTGGGAACTCGGAAAAATACGAGGTCATGAAGGTAAGTGATCTTCTGGTCGGAAAGTCGGAGCTCTCTAAAGAGGCCCCAAGTTCCCAAGTTGGAATTCCGAGTTGGAAGACGGTTCAAATCGATTTTTCCCAGTCAGGGCTAGTTTTTTTTCCTGAGTTCCCAGTTGGTTTGAACACACTGAATTCGGGAAGTCAGAGATTTCTGAGTCAACTTCATAAAACTGCTAGGTGGCTAGTACTATTACAGAGAAACAATTTCTATGTATATATAATCTATATATATATATATTTTTAAAGGACAGATCTGAGGTGGCACATGCCCCTGTGCCCCCTATGGGCATGACGCCTCTGCCTGTGGTGATGTTTACGTGATGTTTGATCTCACCTGTAGTGATGTTTCCATAGATGGGATTCTCTTGCTGCTGATTCTCCTCTTCCTCCTCTTCCTCCTCCAAACTACTAAGACTGGAGACACAGACAGGACCACATACATCAGATACATCAATATATATCACATACATCAATATGCATCAGATACAGTGGCTTGCGAAAGTATTCACCCCCCTTGGCATTTTTCCTATTTTGTTGCCTTACAAACTGGAATTAAAATGGATTTTTTTGGGGGGGGTTTGTGTCATTTGATTTACACAACTTGCCTACCACTTTGAAGATGCAAAATAATTTTTTTTGTGAAACAAATAACACAAAAAAAAAGAAAACTTGAGCGTGCATAACTATTCCCCCCGTTTTCCTTGATGGCCAAAAAGCTCAATTTTAGTCTCAGAGTACCTTCTTCCATATGTTTGGGGAGTCTCCCACATTGCTTTTGGCGAACACCAAACGTGTTTGCTTATTTTTTTCTTTAAGCAATGCCTTTTTTCTGGCCACTCTTCCGTAAAGCCCAGCTCTGTAGAGTGTACGGCTTAAAGTGGTCCTATGGACAGATACTCCAATCTCCGCTGTGGAGCTTTGCAGCTCCTTCAGGGTTATCTTTGGTCTCTGTGTTGCCTCTCTGATTAATGCCCTCTTTGCCTGGTCTGTGAGTTTTGGTGGGCGGCCCTCTCTTGGCAGGTTTGTTGTGGTGCCATATTCTCTCCATTTTATGGTGTTCCGTGGGATGTTCAAAGTTTTAGATTTTTTTTTATAACCCAACCCTGATCTGTACTTCTCCACAACTTTGTCCCTGACCTGTTTGGAGAGCTCCTTGGTCTTCATGGTGCTGCTTGCTTGGTGGTGCCCCTTGCTTAGTGGTGTTGCAGACTCTGGGGCCTTTCAGAACAGGTGTATACAGTTGAAGTCGGAAGTTTACAAACACCTTAGCCAAATACATTTAAACGAATCTTTTCACAATTCCTGACATTAAATCCTAGTGAAAAAATGTAATCCTAGTAAAAATTCCCTGTCTTAGGTCAGTTAGGATCACCACTTTTGTTTAAGAATGTGAAATGTCAGAATAATCGTAGAGAGAATTATTTATTTCAGCTTTTATTTCTTTCATCACATTCCCAGCGGGTCAGAAGTTTGCATACACTCAATTAGTATTTAGTAGCATTGGCTTTGAATTGTTTAACTTGGGTCAAACGTTTCGGGTAGCCTTCCACAAGCTTCCCACAATAAGTTGGGTGAATTTTGGCGATTCCTCCTGACAGAGCTGGTGTAACTGAGTCAGGTTTGTAGGCTTTTTCAGTTCTACCCACAAATGTTCTATAGGATTGAGGTCAGGGCATTGTGATGGCCACTCCAATACCTTGACTTTGTTGTCCTTAAGCCATTTTGACACACCTTTGGAAGAATTCTTGGGGTCATTGTCCATTTGGAAGACCCATTTGCGACCAAGCTTTAACTTCCTGACTGATGTCTTGAGATGTTGCTTCAATATATCCACATAATTTTCCTTCCTCATGATGCCATCTATTTTGTGAAGTGCACCAGTCCCTCCTGCAACAAAGCACCCCCACAGCATGATGCTGCCACCCCCGTGCTTCACGGTTGGGATGGTGTTCTTCGGTTTGCAAGAAACCCCCTTTTTCCTCCAAACATAACGATGGTCATTATGGCCAAACATTAATATTTGTGTTTCATCAGACCACATGACATTTCTCCAAAAAGTACGATCTTTGTCCCCATGTGCAGTTGCAAACCGTAGTCTGGCTTTTTTATGGCGGTTTTGGAGCAGTGGCTTCTTCCTTGCGAGCGGCCTTTCAGGTTATGTCGATATATGACTCGTTTTTACTGTGGATATAGATACTTTTGTACCTGTTTCCTCCAGCATCTTCAGAAGGTCCTTTGCTGTTGTTCTGGGATTGATTTGCACTTTTTGCACCATAGTATGTTAATCTCTAGGAGACAGAACGCGTCTCCTTCCTGAGCGGTATGACGGCTGCGTGGTCCCATGGTGTTTATACTTGCGTACTATTGTTTGTACAGATGAACGTGGTACCTTCAGGCGTTTGGAAATTGCTCCCAAGGATGAACCAGACTTGTGGAGGTCTACAATTTCTTTCTGAGGTCTTGGCTGAGGTCTTGGCTGATTTCTGATGTCAAGCAAAGAGGCACTGAGTTTGAAGGTAGGCCTTGAAATACATCCACAAGTACACCTCCAATTGACTCAAATGATGTAAATTAGCCTATCAGAAGCTTCTAAAGCCATGACATCATTTTCTGGAATTTTCCAAGCTGTTTAAAGGCACAGTCAACTTAGTGTATGTAAACTTCTGACCCACTGGAATTGTGATACAGTGAATTATAAGTGAAATAATCTGTATGTAAACAATTGTTGGAAAAATTACTTGAGTCATGCACAAAGTAGATGTCCTAACCGACTTGCCAAAACTATAGTTTGTTAACAAGAAATTTGTGGAGTGGTTGAAAAACGAGTTTTAATGACTCCAACCAAAGTGTATGTAAACTTCCGACTTCAACTGTATATACTGAGATTATGTGACGCTTAGATTTCACACAGGTGGACTTTGTTCAACTAATTATGTGACTTCTGAAGGTAATTGGTTGCACCAGATCTTACTTAGGGGCTTCATAGCAAAGGGGGTGAATACATATGCACGCACCACTTTTCCATTATTTATTTATTTTTGAAAGAAGTCATTTTTTTCATTTCACTTCACCAATTTGGAGTATTTTGTGTATGTCCATTACATGAAATCCAAATAAAAATCCATTTAAATTACAGGTTGTAATGCAACAAAATAGGAAAAACTCCAAGGGGGATGAATACTTTAGCAAGGCACTGTACATCAATATACATCATGTACATCAATATACATCACATACATTTTACATTTTAGTCAATTAGCAGACGCTCTTATCCAGAGCGACTTACAGTTAGTGAGTGCATACATTTTTTTTTTTCTTCATACTGGCCCCCCGTGGAAAACGAACCCACAACCCTGGCATTGCAAACGCCATGCTCTACCAACTGAGTTACACGGGACCATACATCAATACACATCAGATACAACAATACATCAATATACATCATATACATCAATATATATATATTAGGGTTAGGGTTAGAATCAGGGTTAGGGTTAGAATCAGGGTTAGGGTTAGAATCAGGGTTAGGGTTAGGGTTAGAATCAGGGTTAGGGTTAGGGTTAGAATCAGGGTTAGGGTTAGGGTTAGGGTTAGAATCAGGGTTAGGGTTAGAATCAGGGTTAGGGTTAGGGTTAGAATCAGGGTTAGGGTTAGGGTTAGAATCAGGGTTAGGGTTAGAATCAGGGTTAGGGTTAGGGTTAGAATCGGGGTTAGGGTTAGGATTAGAATCAGGGTTAGGGTTAGGATTAGAATCAGGGTTAGGGTTGGGATTAGAATCAGGGTTAGGGTTAGGGTTAGAATCAGGGTTAGGGTTAGGGTTAGAATCAGGGTTAGGGTTAGGGTTAGAATCAGGGTTAGGGTTAGGATTAGAATCAGGGTTAGGGTTAGGATCAGGGTTAGGATTAGAATCAGGGTTAGGGTTAGGATTAGAATCAGGGTTAGGGTTAGGGTTAGAATCAGGGTTAGGGTTAGGATTAGATATATATCACAAAAAAAGCTTGCACTGGTCTTTTCTTACTAGCTCTGACTTTGCTGATAACTACTTTATTGAGGAAAAATGTGCTTACGATGACTGTGATATGTGGTTGTCCCACCTAGCTATCTTAAGATTATTGCACTAACTGTAAGTCACTCTGGATAAGAGTGTCTACTAAATGACTAAAATGTAAAATGTAAATGTAACATCTCTGTCCACAGACAGGTTCACATGGGAGCACACGCAACACTGAGACTGGAGACACACAGGACACATATCAGAGACATACGACTGGAGACACACAGGACACATATCAGAGACATACGACTGGAGACACACAGGACACATATCAGAGACATACAAAATACAAATCACATCTGTGTGTCTACCGCAAAAGATATACAGTGCATTTGGAAAGTATTCAGACCCCTTTACTTTTTCCAGATTTTGTTACGTTACAGCCTTATTCTAAAATAGATTCAATTTTTTTCCCCCTCATCAATCTACACACAATACCCCATAATGACAAAGCAAAACCAGATTTTTAGAAAGTTTTGCTAATTTACTCAGTACTTTGTTGAAGCACCTTTGGCAGCGATTACAGCTTCAAGTCTTCTTGGGTATGACGCTACAAGCTCGGCACACCTGTATTTTGGGAGTTTCTCCCATTCTTCTCCGCAGATCCTCTCAAGCTCTGTCAGGTTGGACGGGGAGCGTCACTGCATAGCTATTTTCAGGTCTCTCCAGAGATTTTAAATCGGGTTCAAGTCCAGGCTCTGGCTGGGCCACTCAAGGACATTCAGAGACTTGGCTCTCCTCTCCTCCTGGCTCTCCTCTCCTCCTGGCTCTCCTCTCCTCTTGACTCTCCTCTCCTCCTGGCTCTCCTCTCCTCCTGGCTCTCCTCTCCTCCTGGCTCTCCTCTCCTCCTGGCTACGCTAGAGGTGTTGCTAACATTCAAGCCACCAAATTTAAATTTACTAAAAATGACTTTATCTTTTGAGGTTCTAGTCATTAAACCTATGCAGCCTACTCAATTCTACTTTTAGCTACTGTTTACCTCCTGGCCCCGATATCAATCTACACACAATAACCCATAATGACAAAGCAAAAACAGGTTATGGATTGTTTTGCTAATTTATATTTCAAAACCCCCCAGAAATATCACATTTACATAAGTATTCAGACCTTTTACTCAGTACTTTGTTGAAGCACCTTTGGCAGCGATTACAGCCTCAAGTCTTCTTGGGTATGACGCTACAAGCTTGGCACACCTGTATTTTGGGAGTTTCTCCCATTCTTCTCTGCAGATCCTCTCAAGCTCTGTCAGGTTGGATGGGGAGTGTCGCTGCACAGCTATTTTCAGGTCTCTCCACAGATGTTCTATCGGGTTCAAGTCCAGGCTCTGGCTGGGCCACACAAGGACATTCAGAGACTTGTCCCAAAGCCACTCCTGCATTGTCTTGGCTGAATGCTTAGGGTCGTTGTCCTGTTGAAGGTGAACCTTCGCCCCAGTCTGAAGTCCTGAGCACTCTGGAGCAGGTTTTCATCAAGGATCTCTCTGTACTTTGCTCCTTTCATCTTTCCTTCGATCCTGACTAGTCTCAAAGTCCCTGCTGCTGACAAACAACCCCACAGCATGATGCTGCCAACACCATGCTTCACCGTAGGGATGGTGCCAGGTTTCCTTAAAACGTGATACTTGGCATTCAGGCCAAATAGTTCAATATTGGTTTCATCAGACCAGAGAATCTTGTTTCTCATGGTCTGAGAGTCTTTAGGTGCCTTTTGGCAAACTCCAGGCGGGCTGTCATGTGCCTTTTACTGAGGAGTGGCTTCCGTCTGGCCACTCTACCATAAAGGCCTGATTGGTGGAGTGCTGCAGAGATGGTTGTACTTCTGGAAAGTTCTCCCATCTCCACAGAGGAACTCTGGAGCTCTATCAGAGTGACCATCGGGTTCTTGGTCACCTCCCTGACCAAGGCCCTTCTCCCCCGATTGCTCAGTTTGGCAGGGCGGCCAACTCTAGGAAGAGTCTTGGTGGTTCCAAACTTCTTCCATTTAAGATGGAGGCCACTGTGTTCTTGGGGACTTTCAATGCTGCAGAAATGTTTTGGTACCCTTCCCCAGATCTGTGCCTCGACACAATCCTGTCTTGGAGCTCTACGGACAATTCCTTTGACCTCATGGCTTGGTTTTTGCTCTGACATGCACTGTCAACTGTGGGACCTTATATAGACAGTTGTGTGCCTTTCCAAATCCTGTCGAATCAATTCAAATTACCTCAGGTGGACTCCAATCAAGTTGTAGAAACATCTCAAGGATGATTAATGGAAACAGGATGCACCTGAGCTCAATTTCGAGTCTCATAGCAAAGGCTCTGAATACTTATGTAAATAGGGTATTTCTGTGTTTTGATTTTTAATGAATTTGAAAAAATATCTAAAACCTGTTTTTGCTTTGTCGTTATGGGGTATTGTGTGTAGATTGTTGAGGATTTGTATTTAATCAATTTTAGAATAAGGCTGAAACGCAATGAAATGTGGAAAAAGTCAAGGGGTCTGAATACTTTCCGAAGGCGCTGTACATCTGAGAAGAGGTTTTCATGTCAGATCACTCACTAGATATGTACTGTGTACACACACACACACGCACACACACACACACACACACACACACACACACACACACACACACACACACACACACACACACACACACACACACACACACACACACACACACACACACACACATCTTAGAAAAGACATAAGACACACATACAAAGATAGTTGAAACACGTTACTGGATGATGATGAAACCGTACCTCTCTCTTGGATGATGCTGTGGGTAGAGAAGCTCCTCATTGGCTGTCAAAACAAAATGGTGGCCAATGACTACACGATTTTTTGTGAGTCGATGAGACTGATAAAGGTAAGTTAAGCAATGCTGATGAACAGAATAGCCTACAGAATGACAGATGCCATTATTATGTTGCTGCAAGACGTAAGAGACATAAGAGACGTGAGAGACGTAAGAGAGGTTAGAGACGTATTAGAGGTAAGAGACGTATTAGAGGTTAGAGACGTAAGAGATGTATTAGAGGTAAGAGACGTATTAGAGGTTAGAGACGTAAGAGACGTAAGAGACGTATTAGAGGTAAGAGACGTAAGAGACGTATTAGAGGTAAGAGACGTATTAGAGGTTAGAGACGTAAGAGACGTATTAGAGGTAAGAGACGTATTAGAGGTAAGAGACGTAAGAGATGTATTAGAGGTAAGAGACGTATTAGAGATAAGAGACGTAAGAGATGTATTAGAGGTAAGAGACGTATTAGAGGTTAGAGACGTAAGAGACGTAAGAGACGTATTAGAGGTAAGAGACGTAAGAGACGTATTAGAGGTAAGAGACGTATTAGAGGTAAGAGACGTAAGAGACGTATTAGAGGTAAGAGACGTATTAGAGGTAAGAGACGTATTAGAGGTAAGAGACGTATTAGAGGTAAGAGACGTAAGAGACGTATTAGAGGTAAGAGACGTATTAGAGATAAGAGACGTAAGAGACGTATTAGAGGTAAGAGACGTAAGAGACGTAAGAGACGTATTAGAGGTAAGAGACGTATTAGAGGTAAGAGACGTAAGAGATGTATTAGAGGTAAGAGACGTATTAGAGGTTAGAGACGTAAGAGACGTAAGAGACGTATTAGAGGTAAGAGACGTAAGAGACGTATTAGAGGTAAGAGACGTATTAGAGGTAAGAGACGTAAGAGACGTATTAGAGGTAAGAGACGTATTAGAGGTAAGAGACGTATTAGAGGTAAGAGACGTATTAGAGGTAAGAGACGTAAGAGACGTATTAGAGGTAAGAGACGTATTAGAGATAAGAGACGTAAGAGACGTATTAGAGGTAAGAGACGTAAGAGACGTAAGAGACGTATTAGAGGTAAGAGACGTATTAGAGGTAAGAGACGTAAGAGACGTATTAGAGGTAAGAGACGTAAGAGACGTATTAGAGGTAAGAGACGTATTAGAGATAAGAGACGTAAGAGACGTATTAGAGGTAAGAGACGTAAGAGACGTAAGAGACGTATTAGAGGTAAGAGACGTAAGAGACGTATTAGAGGTAAGAGACGTAAGAGACGTATTAGAGGTTAGAGACGTAAGAGACGTAAGAGACGTAAGAGACTTTTAGAGGTAAGAGACGTATTAGAGGTAAGAGACGTATTAGAGATAAGAGACGTAAGAGACGTATTAGAGATAAGAGACGTATTAGAGGTAAGAGACGTAAGAGACGTATTAGAGGTAAGAGACGTATTAGAGGTAAGAGACGTATTAGAGATAAGAGACGTAAGAGACGTATTAGAGGTAAGAGACGTATTAGAGGTAAGAGACGTAAGAGACGTATTAGAGGTAAGAGACGTATTAGAGATAAGAGACGTAAGAGACGTATTAGAGGTAAGAGACGTATTAGAGGTAAGAGACGTATTAGAGATAAGAGACGTAAGAGACGTATTAGAGGTAAGAGACGTATTAGAGGTAAGAGACGTAAGAGACGTAAGAGACGTATTAGAGGTTAGAGACATAAGAGACGTAAGAGACGTATTAGAGGTAAGAGACGTAAGAGACGTATTAGAGGTAAGAGACGTATTAGAGGTAAGAGACGTAAGAGACGTATTAGAGGTAAGAGACGTATTAGAGGTAAGAGACGTAAGAGACGTATTAGAGGTAAGAGACGTATTAGAGGTAAGAGACGTAAGAGACGTATTAGAGGTAAGAGACGTAAGAGACGTATTAGAGGTAAGAGACGTATTAGAGGTAAGAGACGTAAGAGACGTATTAGAGGTAAGAGACGTATTAGAGGTAAGAGACGTATTAGAGGTAAGAGACGTAAGAGACGTATTAGAGGTAAGAGACGTAAGAGACGTATTAGAGGTAAGAGACGTATTAGAGGTAAGAGACGTAAGAGACGTATTAGAGGTAAGAGACGTAAGAGACGTATTAGAGGTAAGAGACGTATTAGAGATAAGAGACGTATTAGAGGTAAGAGACGTAAGAGACGTAAGAGACGTATTAGAGGTAAGAGACGTATTAGAGATAAGAGACGTAAGAGACGTATTAGAGGTAAGAGACGTAAGAGACGTAAGAGACGTATTAGAGGTAAGAGACGTATTAGAGATAAGAGACGTAAGAGACGTATTAGAGGTAAGAGACGTATTAGAGATAAGAGACGTAAGAGACGTATTAGAGGTAAGAGACGTATTAGAGGTAAGAGACGTAAGAGACGTAAGAGGCGTAGAGGCGTATTAGAGGTAAGAGACGTATTAGAGATAAGAGACGTAGAGACGTATTAGAGGTAAGAGACGTATTAGAGATAAGAGACGTAGAGACATATTAGAGATAAGAGACGTATTAGAGGTAAGAGACGTAAGAGACGTATTAGAGGTAAGAGACGTAAGAGACGTATTAGAGGTAAGAGACGTATTAGAGGTAAGAGACGTAAGAGACGTATTAGAGGTAAGAGACGTATTAGAGGTAAGAGGCGTATTAGAGATAAGAGACGTAAGAGACGTATTAGAGGTAAGAGACGTATTAGAGGTAAGAGACGTATTAGAGGTAAGAGACGTAAGAGACGTAAGAGACGTATTAGAGATAAGAGACGTATTAGAGATAAGAGACGTAAGAGACGTATTAGAGGTAAGAGACGTATTAGAGGCAAGAGACGTATTAGAGGTAAGAGACGTAAGAGACGTAAGAGACGTATTAGAGGTAAGAGACGTAAGAGACGTATTAGAGGTAAGAGACGTAAGAGACGTATTAGAGGTAAGAGACGTAAGAGACGTATTAGAGGTAAGAGACGTAAGAGACGTATTAGAGGTTAGAGACGTAAGAGACGTAAGAGACGTAAGAGACTTTTAGAGGTAAGAGACGTATTAGAGGTAAGAGACGTATTAGAGATAAGAGACGTAAGAGACGTATTAGAGATAAGAGACGTATTAGAGGTAAGAGACGTAAGAGACGTATTAGAGGTAAGAGACGTATTAGAGGTAAGAGACGTATTAGAGATAAGAGACGTAAGAGACGTATTAGAGGTAAGAGACGTATTAGAGGTAAGAGACGTAAGAGACGTATTAGAGGTAAGAGACGTATTAGAGATAAGAGACGTAAGAGACGTATTAGAGGTAAGAGACGTATTAGAGGTAAGAGACGTATTAGAGATAAGAGACGTAAGAGACGTATTAGAGGTAAGAGACGTATTAGAGGTAAGAGACGTAAGAGACGTAAGAGACGTATTAGAGGTTAGAGACATAAGAGACGTAAGAGACGTATTAGAGGTAAGAGACGTAAGAGACGTATTAGAGGTAAGAGACGTATTAGAGGTAAGAGACGTAAGAGACGTATTAGAGGTAAGAGACGTATTAGAGGTAAGAGACGTAAGAGACGTATTAGAGGTAAGAGACGTATTAGAGGTAAGAGACGTATTAGAGGTAAGAGACGTAAGAGACGTAAGAGACGTATTAGAGGTAAGAGACGTATTAGAGGTAAGAGACGTAAGAGACGTATTAGAGGTAAGAGACGTATTAGAGGTAAGAGACGTATTAGAGGTAAGAGACGTAAGAGACGTATTAGAGGTAAGAGACGTAAGAGACGTATTAGAGGTAAGAGACGTATTAGAGGTAAGAGACGTAAGAGACGTATTAGAGGTAAGAGACGTAAGAGACGTATTAGAGGTAAGAGACGTATTAGAGATAAGAGACGTATTAGAGGTAAGAGACGTAAGAGACGTAAGAGACGTATTAGAGGTAAGAGACGTATTAGAGATAAGAGACGTAAGAGACGTATTAGAGGTAAGAGACGTAAGAGACGTAAGAGACGTATTAGAGGTAAGAGACGTATTAGAGATAAGAGACGTAAGAGACGTATTAGAGGTAAGAGACGTATTAGAGATAAGAGACGTAAGAGACGTATTAGAGGTAAGAGACGTATTAGAGGTAAGAGACGTAAGAGACGTAAGAGACGTAAGAGACGTATTAGAGGTAAGAGACGTATTAGAGATAAGAGACGTAAGAGACGTATTAGAGGTAAGAGACGTATTAGAGATAAGAGACGTAAGAGACGTATTAGAGATAAGAGACGTATTAGAGGTAAGAGACGTAAGAGACGTATTAGAGGTAAGAGACGTAAGAGACGTATTAGAGGTAAGAGACGTATTAGAGGTAAGAGACGTAAGAGACGTATTAGAGGTAAGAGACGTATTAGAGGTAAGAGACGTATTAGAGATAAGAGACGTAAGAGACGTATTAGAGGTAAGAGACGTATTAGAGGTAAGAGACGTATTAGAGGTAAGAGACGTAAGAGACGTAAGAGACGTATTAGAGATAAGAGACGTATTAGAGATAAGAGACGTAAGAGACGTATTAGAGGTAAGAGACGTATTAGAGGCAAGAGACGTATTAGAGGTAAGAGACGTAAGAGACGTAAGAGACGTATTAGAGGTAAGAGACGTAAGAGACGTATTAGAGGTAAGAGACGTAAGAGACGTATTAGAGGTAAGAGACGTATTAGAGATAAGAGACGTAAGAGACGTATTAGAGGTAAGAGACGTATTAGAGATAAGAGACGTAAGAGACGTATTAGAGGTAAGAGACGTATTAGAGGTAAGAGACGTAAGAGACGTATTAGAGGTAAGAGACGTATTAGAGGTAAGAGACGTATTAGAGGTAAGAGACGTAAGAGACGTATTAGAGGTAAGAGACGTAAGAGACGTATTAGAGGTAAGAGACGTAAGAGATGTAAGAGACGTATTAGAGGTAAGAGACGTAAGAGACGTATTAGAGGTAAGAGACGTATTAGAGGTAAGAGACGTAAGAGACATAAGAGACGTATTAGAGGTAAGAGACGTATTAGAGGTAAGAGACGTATTAGAGGTAAGAGACGTAAGAGACGTAAGAGACGTATTAGAGGTAAGAGACGTAAGAGACGTAAGAGACGTATTAGAGGTAAGAGACGTATTAGAGGTAAGAGACGTAAGAGACGTAAGAGACGTATTAGAGGTAAGAGACGTAAGAGACGTAAGAGATGTAAGAGACGTATTAGAGGTAAGAGACGTAAGAGATGTAAGAGACGTATTAGAGGTAAGAGACGTAAGAGACGTATTAGAGGTAAGAGACGTAAGAGACATAAGAGACGTATTAGAGGTAAGAGACGTATTAGAGGTAAGAGACGTATTAGAGGTAAGAGACGTATTAGAGGTAAGAGACGTATTAGAGGTAAGAGACGTAAGAGACGTATTAGAGGTAAGAGACGTATTAGAGGTAAGAGACGTAAGAGACGTATTAGAGGTAAGAGACGTAAGAGACGTATTATCATTATTATTAATGCTAAAGATTAGCAAAAAAAACTCATAAAATAAATGACACAATATTGAGCCATATTCCATGCAACAAAAAAAAAGGAAAAATATATTATTTTAAACTAACACAATTGCTCGGAGAAAGAGATTTTGTTCAACAAGTAATAATTTACCTGCTTTGTGTCTGGTGTCCCTGTATTTCAGAAAGCCGAGGGTGACATTGAGACACATAGAGATGCAGAGAACCAGGAAGGTTAAAGCCAGGCCTACGTAGGCCCCAAAACAGTCTCCTATTTAAAAAAAAAAAACCAGACAGACAGAGACAGAACGGGTCAGAGATGGAGCCACCCGGTCTGGACAAAGTCAGTCTGGACAAATAGAGGGTTTATTGTTTTAAACGTGTCTCATTCTGTTGCACCCAGACTAACAGTGATATCATCTAGTTGTCATTTTTCACAGGTTACCCAATATTTTAAAACTAAGACAAAAAACCTCTACACAGATGAAAGTTCTACTAGTGCAATAAACTATGGGTGATTCCAGCATTATGGACATTACATCTACATGACTTGAATGTCTCACAGAATGGCCAAACAAAAATGGAAATGAAACTTGTGTGTCTATAGTAACTCTTAGGGAGAGTGTACATACCCAAAAGTGGACTTCTAAATATTGTCATATAGGGGAAATAAAGCAAAAAATAAAATGGTCAATCTTTTTGAGGAGACTGAACAACTGTTATGGATGTTACAGAGTCTCATATGGATGTTACAGAGTCTCATATGGATGTTACAGAGTCGAATATGGATGTTACAGAGTCTCATTTGGATGTTACACTCTCCGTTATGGATGTTACAGAGTCTGAAATAGACATTCAAGATGTCTTGATCAAAATCTATTATTAAGACATTTGTTGTCATTTTGAATGTTTTTAAAATGTCAGCAGAAGGTTAACAAGGCCTAACAGTTAATTTTATATCTTTCTATATTTAAAAATGAACCTTTACCCGTTGAATGTAGACACAAATATAAGATTCGTTTTGTATTACAATTTTTCTTAAATATTGGAACAAAATATGCAAATGTGACTATATACACGTGCTACTTTTCTGGACAGTGGATGAAGTCAGTATTTTTGGGGAGGCTTTTTAAAAAAAAGACACTCCAGGACTATTCACAGATTGTTGATAAACACTCTTCTCATCTTTCTATCTAACAACAGTACAGCCATGTATGAGAAATGCATTTCAGCATATATTTTCCATGAGAATCTTAACTAGAACACATATTTTTTTAAATTTTTAAATTTTAGTCATTTAGCAGACGCTCTTATCCAGAGCGACTTACAGTTAGTGAGTGCATACATTATATATATTTAATTTTTTTCATACTGGCCCCCCGTGGGAATCAAACCCACAACCCTGGCGTTGCAAACGCCATGCTCTACCAACATCCCTGCCGGCCATTCCCTCCCCCTACCCTGGACGACGCTGGGCCAATTGTGCGCCGCCCCATGGGTCTCCCGGTCGCGGCCGGCTACGACAGAGCCTGGATTCAACAATTGCTTCAGTGAAAGTCTGAAGAATACATCCCAAAACAAGCACACAGAATGTGGTGAATGGACAAGCTTCTGAAGCTAAAATATGATACATTATTATCCATCATAATGTATGCACACATGACTGTAAGTCGCTTTGGATAAAAGCGTCTGCTAAATGGCATATTATTATTATTATTATTATCATATCTACAACCGTTATGGATGTTACAGATATCATAAAGCTGAAAAAGCACACTGACAATGAAAAGAGAGAAACCAATTTTAGACCATATAAAACCTTGATGAAAGTTAGCTTCACAGAGAAAGTTTCAAGATGATCCCATGTAAGGTGCATGTTGCACAAAAACGTTTCTTAAACTACTTTATGGGTGTTACATTTAATCTTCATAACTAACCCTGTGAGTGGAGAAACAAGCTCTGAAATACATGAAATATGACTGAAAAGGCTTTTTAGAGACTTGGCATTTTCCTCTGTAATGGTCATAATTCATACAACTTCCTACTTAAGCTTTTCAAATAAATCCTGAACTCCAACATATAGACCTTAAGGATAATTATGAACATGGTTTTCTTTTGGAAATTACTTTATTAGTTGTGAAAAGAGTTTGGTCTTACCTGACATCTTTAGAATAGTTATGGAGTTACAGAGTAAATAATAGTCCCCCTCTCTCTCTCTCTCTCTCTCTCTCTCTCTGTCTCTCTCTCTCTCTCCTCTCCTCTCCTCTCTCTCTGTCTCTCTCTCTCTCTCTCTCCTCTCCCTCTCTCTGTCTCTCTCTCTCTCTCTCTCTCTCTCTCTCTCTCTCTCTCTCTCTCTCCTCTCCTCTCTCTCTGTCTCTCTCTCTCTCTCTCTGAGGTGTTTCATCATACAGTCTATATTTACCTCTTCTGTTATTTTTACCTTCTCTCTCTCGCTCTCTCTCTCTCTCACACTCTCTTTTCTCTCGTAGGTATGTTTTTCGGTTGCAAACAGGAAATGTTGTGACCTCATTTGTCATTTTAGGTTAGAATAGACTCTAACTTTAGAAAAGTCTCCTGTAGATTGTACTGGACTTTAATTTTTGTTACCGTAATATACTTTAGTACTGGAGACCTACGACCAGTTATCAGTTTGTTTTTCAACATATTGTGACCTTTTTCTGAAGGACTTGCACAGCTGAAACAACCCTAATTTAGGTTTTCATTCTATTTAATTGTATTCTAAGAATTTACATTTTCTAAGGCATTGCACAGATTATTGATTTTCTTGGTAATTTATGCATAGTTTATGGAGGGTATATTGGAAATGTATTTTATGTATATATTTTTTATCCCACCACGGCAGCGAGAGAGACAACAGGAAGTGTGTTTGTGTGTAAACTGTTCTTATTTCTTTCAAACATTAACCACACACTCACACACACACATACACACACACACACACACACACTTGCACAAACAGTTTATTTTTTATAAGAGCGTTTATCAATAGCCAATATAATCCCAATATAATCCCTACCATTGTGTTGCTGAGCTGTCGTAGTGCTGCTGAAAATGTCAGTCATAATGTAAGTAACCTAATTCATGTTCCTCTAAAGGCCTGTGTCAATCCGACAGCTACTGTCAGCAGTAATCATGTGCCCACGAACCAGAGTTATACTAGCACTGAGGCGGTTTGCCCTAGTAGGAAGCCCACTGTGTGCAGCTCAACTTTAAATATCACTGTTATGTCTACCTCTGAAAAGCCCCCCCCCCAGTACAGCAATAAAAACAATCAAGCAACCCAGAAAAACACATAGACGTATGTATCCTAAGAAACAAGGTTCATGAAATCGATAACTTACTACTAGTTTTTGGTTCCGCCCCCAGAGGACAGGGAAACAGTGCACATCCCTATTCATGCCGTTGGCTGTGTTGGTCGAACTCTGTCAAGCTTTTTGGTGAGCTAACTTCTGTGTCTTTTCTCCGTGAATGTTTTTACCGCTTACTCGCGTAAACGACAGCCATGTAAGACAATGATTTGTGTTTTCAGTGACATGTTTTAAGCGGTTCGGGAGAGGCTTTCAGTGCTCTAGGAGACAGAGCATTGATGACGTATGATGGTTGTGTAGGCCGGGATAGAATATGGCCGTGTACCAACTGTTACTTTTTCTTAGTTATATGTTTGTTTATATAATTTGTCTTCATCTGTCACCACCTCCCCAGACACACCTCCAGGCTCTCATTTGGAGGAGCTATTTTGAATAGAAAGCAGCAGCCAGTCTTACGAATTTCGCATGCCGATTACCACGAGTGTTATCATCTTTTCAGAGAGTGTTTTCATCTCGAGTGTACTATCTTACGAAGAGTGTTTTTCGTCACGTGTGTTTTCCTCAGGAGTGTTCAATTACACGTGTGCTATCTTACAACGATTGTCAATATACTTCAACGTTTTTGCATGTTTTCTCCTAGAAGTGCTTTACATGCCAGGCTTACATCCTGTGTTCTTATACGTATTCTGGACCCGGACGGGTTGTTTGTTTTCCCCTTCTTTGGTGCTAGAGGAGACTAGCTTATGTTCCCGTCACCAATGTTGGTGACTCTGGTGTTTGGCTGACCCCCCCCACACAGGGTTATAGCTACTGAACAAATGGCTCAAATAATAGTTGAGAATGACCCCAGAGTACAGTTTTCTCAGCCTTTGTTTCTTCTCAGGTAGACAGCCCCAGTGAAAGGCCAGTTAGACGTCCCTCCCTTTGAGGGGCTGGATAGGGCATAAAAAGCTACGAGCCAAGGTTAAACAAGAGGGGGCATAAAAAAGCTATGAGCCAAGGCCCTGTTAAACAAAGTACAGCACTTTGTTTGCTAAGAGTGAAACTGATGTTGGGTGCAGTAATTGAGATTCCCCTGCTAGATGATGCTCCAGTATGGAGCGTCGTATCCACCCCTCCCAGTATGAGTTGGTTAGGGCCCACATCAAACAGCCCTACCGTCGTATCCACAGAGTCAAATCATCCGGGAGAGAACCTTTACTCATCTCCTATCGTACTGGTGCTGGTGCTGAAGAAAGACGGAACGTCTAAGGATGTGTGTTGACTACTGACAGCTGAATGTAAAGACCAGAAAATAATCGAAGAATCGTTGGACACCGTCGCCAGGGGCTGAGTGATTCTCAACTCTTGATTTTGGCAAGTGGATTATGCAATGCTCCTAGTACATTCCAGAGCACGTTTCGGAAACTGTCGCTTTCAATCTGTTGTTTTGTATCTTGATGATGTGATTGTGTTCTCGTCAACACCTGGAGAGGCTGAAGATTAAACTGTCGAGGTGTAATTTCTATCGGAAAGAAGGTGAAGTACCTCGGTCATGTGGTCTCAGCCGAAGGTGTTGCCACTGATCCGGATAAAGTCGCAGCCCTGAGAGAATGGATGGTCCCTACCAACCTGGCTGATCTCCGCTCCTTTTCTGGGGTTTGCCAGCTACTACCGAAGGTTCATAGCAGGTTTCGGCAAGATAGCAGCACCCCTCCATCGAGTGGTGGCCCAGCTGACCTCCCGAGGTAAGAAGGGAAAGACTCCTAGGAAACCACTGGCAGGGGCATGGGAATGCTGATTCCCTGTCCCGTCAGTATGTGAAGCCAGGTGAACCAGAGGAGGAGGTGTGAAGTGGAGAGGACAAGCCGGTGTTCAATGTGGGGTTGCTTCCCAATTGTTCACAGGCAGACTTGACTGTTTTGCAGAAGCGGGATCCAGTCATTGGACCGTTCGTGACATACTGGAGGGATGTCGGAGCTCCGGGGCCAATGGAGACAGGGGAATTGAGTAGAGGTACGAAGGAACTGGTTCATCAGTGGGAGCAACTGGAAGAGAGGAAATCTGTACAGACGAATCTACGCCTCTGATGGAGGTAAGGACGCTAATCAGCTTGTACTGCCAAAGTGTCTCCAGCAGAATATCCATTCCAGTCTTCATGGTCCTCTGTAGCTCAGTCTTCATGGTCCTCTGTGGTCCTCTGTAGCTCAGCTGGTAGAGCACGGCGCTTGTAACGCCAAGGTAGTGGGTTCGATCCCCGGGACCACCCATACACAAAAATGTATGCACGCATGACTGTAAGTCGCTTTGGATAAAAGCGTCTGCTAAATGGCATATTATTATTTATATTATATTCATGATGATCATCGTATCAAGCTGCTAGCCATCAAGCTAATCAAGTTGGTACCAGATGAGTTTTGCAATGGAGCCCTCTTTGTCTGGAGAAGTAAATGAACGGTTCCAGCGCTATAGGAGCTGTATCTATTACGCTTTGTTTCAGGACAAATCGGATCAGTCGGATTTCCAATGCGGCAATTGTTTACTTGCCGAGGATTATAGGCTTGAGGTGGCTTCTTTGATCACGCAGGTTGCCAGCCTACGTAAGAAACTGGGGAAAACGCAGAGTGGAATGTTACATTTTCTACGCCGGTGGCTGGACTGCGTTCTCGGTTCTTGGATGCATCTCTGCCTTGTCGTTATCCGACTGGCCGATGTTATTCGGAGCTCCCCCATCTGATAGCGCCGTCGAAGGAGCACAGCATGAGGAGAAAGACAATCAACGATGGTCGCATGTCACGAGCCGTGGAAGCCGAAGACAGCGACCTCCCGCAAAGCATCTACACTCCCAACGAAAGGCCCGGAGCGGATACAAACAACGAATAGTTTCACCGTCTTGGAGCCTGATCTTCCTGCACCTTCGTCGCTGGGGGTACCTGTGTCTGCAGTTGCAGTGCCTACTACGATTTCGAAGTCGACGTTGGCAACCTTCATTCCCTGCTCTGGATCGAGCGGGGCTTCTCCATCTGTCGGAGGCCTGCATCCTGTGAAGCGTGGGAGTGGGTGGATTTCCTCGTCTTTCTCACCAGCCGTGATTTTGGGCAGCTCCATGGTAAGAAATGTGACAGTTCCTGGTGCAAAATCAATGTCCTATCCCGGAGCTCGAGTAAATGACATTACAAAGCTGCTCCCAAATGTACTAAGTCAGAACATGGATACCTTTTGGAAACAAAACACGTTTTATAAGGAGGATGGGATCCACCCAAATCATTTGGGTTCCTGGATCCTTTCAAAGCATTATAAGGCTGCGTTGAGACAATGACTTATCAATGACCCAAGCCCGGCTCAGCTAATCCCTACCATTGTGACGCAGAGTTATCAAAATGCTTCAGCAAATGTACATTACACCTGGGGTGTCGGTAGACACAATATAAGTAACCTAATTTATGTCCCTCTACTGCCCTGAATGACTCTGCTGATCCTACAGCTATTGTAAGCAGGAATCATGTGCCTAAGAACCAGATTTATACTGTTAGCACTGAGCCGGTGTGCCCGAGGAGGATGTCCACTGTGTGCAGCTCACCCTGCACTAACATAAAGAAAGTGACCACATCTACTGCTGCTAAGCTTCCCAGTAAAGAAATAAAAACAAGTAAGCATCCCAGAAGAAAAGTGCTCTGTCACAGATTCTGCCGAGGCTGCCCCTCCTCCTTGCTCAGGCAGGCTTCGGCGTTCGTCATCACCGGAGTACTAGCTGCTGCCGATCTATGTTCTATGTTTCTATGTTCTACCTGTTGTCTGATTGTTACACACCTGTTGCCCATTATGTAATTACTCCTTCCCTATTTAACCCAGTGGCTCCCAATGTGTTTTGTGTGTGTGTGTTTTTCGTTTCGTGTGTCGTTGGTGAGCGGGTTTGTTCCTCCCTGTGTGGAGGTATTCTGTATTGTTGTCTTTACTTCTACAGTAAAGTACGTTTCATACGAGTTTCTGTGGCCTGACTTCGATCCACCACATTACACTGACACTCGTGACATGCTCAAAATAGCCCACGTTAACATATGTAGCTTAAGAAATAAGGTTCATGAAATCAATAATTTGCTAGTAACAGATAACATTCATATTCTGACTATCTCTGAAACTCACTTAGATAATACCTTTGATGATACAGTTGTAGCAATACAAAGTTATAACATTTACAGAAAATATAGAAATGCCAATGATGGAGGTGTTGCTGTTTATATTCAGAACCACATTCCTGTGAAGATTAGAGAGGATCTCATGTTAAATACTGTTGAAGTAATATGGCTACAGGTTCATTTGCCTCACCTAAAGCCCATTCTGGTGGGAAGCTGCTATAGACCACCAAGTGCTAACAGTCAGTATCTGGATAACGTGTGAAATGCTTGATAATGTATGTGATATCAATAGAGAGGTATACTTTCTGGGTGATTTAAATATTGACTGGCTTTCATCAAGCTGCCCACTCAAGAGAAAGCTCCAAACTTTAACAAGTGCCTTTTATTCAGGTTATCAGTCAACCTACCAGGGTAGTTACAAACAGTACAGGAATTAAATAATCAACATGTATTGATCATAACTTTACTAATGCTGCAGAGATTTGTTTGAAAGCAGTATCCAAATCCATTGGATGTAGTGATCACAATATAGTAGCCATATCTAGGAAAACCAAAGTTCCAAAGGCTGGGCCTAATATAGTGTATAAGAGGTCATACAATAAGTTTTGTAGTGATTCCTATGTTGTTGGTGCAAAGAATATATGTTGGTCCGTGGTGTGTAATGAGGAGCAAACAGACACTGCACCCCTGTGGGAGAAATCAGCTCAATGAGATGCATCTGCTTGTCCCTCTACAGCACCTGCGAAATGTTCAACCATAGATACTCCCATGCTCACCCCAAGCGCCAGAACACATGCCCTGGGACATGCGCAGAATGAAGCTCTCGCTCTGGTAGACCTGCAGCATGGTGACAGACGACAGGGATTGGGCAGCCACCCCCTCTGCATGATAGACCTTCTCCAGCTGAGCAGCCATAAAGCGACAGTTCTTGTTAGGGAGCGTAGGATTCGCATTAGCCACACCCTTGTTAGCCAACGGGGCTAGGTAGCCTGCTAACTTCTTATCCACCGGTGGTGTGAGCAACAGCCCTGCTTCCTCCATCAGTTCCAGATCCACAACAATGCAGCTTCAGCTTAGCTAAATGTGGTTTGGACCAGGTTGTTGTCAATTCTTCGACTAAATCCGGAAACAGGGGTAGGTGGTGCTTGACTGTGGCAGCCACAGGGGCCAGGTACTTTCCACCAAACCTTGATGCCGCGGGGGTAAAGACGGCCGCTTTACCTTCAAATGCATAGTCGCCCCGCGGCACAGTTCTATGAACGATGAATTGGATGCTAGGTTTTCCCTCGCTACTCCCGGTACCGTGAGGAAGTGTCTGTCCCGGAACTAAGTCCTCTTCGTCACCAGAGAAACCCCTGGAGCCATCCAGAGACACTGTCGTCATCCGAACCCGGGCCCTGTATGTAACCAGTCACTATCCCGCTGTTGGGATGCTAGTCCCATCTGTTCCAACCCTTCACCTCGGTCCCAGTCGCTATCGGTAACTCCAAGCTTCCTCAGGAATGCAACACGTCTTTCCAGGGAGTTTGCTCGCAGTTCGTGGCAATGTGCACACGGACTTGTTCAAGTGACCAAGCCGAGACAAACTACACATAAATCGTGAGTATCTTTCAGAGAAACACTATAACCGCATGACTGGGGGCAACCCGGCTTAGCCATCATCGTCTCGGTCATTTCTTAGCCGTCTTACACATTGTGCAAATTGGAGAATAACTAATTGTTTGTGATTAGGACATTTATGAGAACAAGTACAAACTTCAGCCATGGTATGTTGTACCTAAGTTGACTGACTTAAAAAATGTAGGTGTTATGGATTCATATCCTCTGCCTTATCATGGATTGAGAGTTACCTATCTTTATTTAACACGGTACGTTGACTGAGAACACATTCTCACTTACAGCAACGACCTGTGGAATAGGGGAGATGAATAAACCAATTGGATGCTGGGGATGATTAGGTGGCCATGATAGCCAGATTGGGAATTAAGACAGGACAGGTTAACACCCCTACTCTTACAATAAGATCCAGGGGATCTTTAGTGACCACTGACAGTCAGGACACCAGTTTAACGGCACCCTACACAGGGTAATGTCCCCAAGCACTGCCCTGGGAAATCCAGGGGATCTTTAGTGACCACTGACAGTCAGGACACCAGTTTAACGGCACCCTACACAGGGTAATGTCCCCAAGCACTGCCCTGGGAAATCCAGGGGATCTTTAGTGACCACTGACAGTCAGGACACCAGTTTAACGGCACCCTACACAGGGTAATGTCCCCAAGCACTGCCCTGGGAAATCCTTTTTAGACCAGAGGAAAGAGTGCCTCCTACTGGCCCGCCATTACCATTTCCAGCAGCATCTGGTCTCCCATCCAGGGACCAACCAGAACAAACCCCGCTTAGCTTCAGAGGCAAGCCAGCAGTGGGATGCAGGGTGGTATGCAGGGTGGTATGATGCTGGCCAGAACAGTGAACCAAAATATAAATGCAAAAATGTCAACGATTTTACTGACTTACAGTTTATAGGAAATCAGTCAATTGAAATAAATTCATTAGGCCCTAATCTATGGATTTCACATGACTGGAAATGCAGATATGCATCTGTTGGTCAAAGATACCTTTAAAAAAAAGTAAGGGCATGGATCAGAAAACCAGTCAGGTATCTGGTGTGATCAACATTTGCCTCATGCAGCGCGACACATCTCCTTCTCATAGAGTTGATCAGGCTGTTGATTGTGGCCTGTGGAATGTTGTTCCACTCCTCTTCAAAGGCTGTGGGGGAGTTGCTGGCTATTGGCGGGAACTGGAACACGCTGTCGTACACGTCGATCCAGAGCATCCCAAACATGCTCACTGGGTGACAGCTTCCAGTAATTGTGTACAAGTGGAGGCTGCTGAGGGGAGGACGGCTCATAATAATGGCTGAAACGGAGTGTTTGATGCCATTCCCTTCCACTACGTTTCAGCCATTATTATGAGCCGTCCTCCCCTCAGCAGCCTCCATTGTTGTGTACAGATCCTTGCGACATGGGGCTGTGCATTATCATGCTGAAACATGAGGTGATGGCGGCGGATGAATGGCACGACAATGGGCCTCAGGATCTCGTCACGGTATCTCTGTGCATTCAAATTGCCATAGATAAAATGCAATTGTGTTCATTGTCCGTAGCTTATGCCTGCCAATACCATAACTCCCCCACCACCGTGGGGCTCTCTGTTCACAACGTTGACATCAGAAAACAACACCATACATGCTGTTTGCCATCTGCCCGGTACAGTTGAAACCGGGATTCATGCGTGAAGAGCACACTTCTCCAGCATGCCAGTGTCCATCGAAGGTGAGCATTTGCCCACTGAAGTCGGTTACGACGCCGAACTGCAGTCAGGTCAAGACCCTGGTCAGGACGACAAGCAAGCAGATGAGCTTCCCTGAGACGGTTCCTTCTTCGGTTTTGCAAACCCACAGTTTCATCACTAACAGGGATGTAAACAAATTTGTGCACAAAATGTGAGAGAAATAAGCTTTTTGTGCGTATGGAACATTTCTGGGATCTTTTATTTCAGCTTATGAAACATGGGACCAACACTTTACATGTTGCGTTTATATTGTTGTTCAGGGTAATAAAACACAGAGGGTTTTCTTTAATGGAAGCCTCTCTAATGCAAATTCAGTTGAGTGTGGTGTACCGCAGGGCAGCCGACTAGGGCCATTATTGTTTTCTGTTTTTACTAATGACCTTCCGCTGACCTTGAATAAAGCCTATGTGTCCATGTACATTGACGACTCAACAGTATACACATCAGCTGCAACAGTAAATTAAATAACTGACACCCTTAACATAGAGCTCCAGTCAGTTTTAGCAACTAGCAATATGTTGGTGCTAAATATCTCAAAGCTAAAAGCATAATTTTGGGGACAAATCACTGGCTCAACCCTAAACCTCATCTGGATCTATTATTGAATAACGTGGCTATTGAGCAAGTTGAAGAGACTTAACTATTGGGTGTTACCCTAGATAGCAAGCTATCATGGTCAACACATATAAATGGTCACTAACATTTTAAGAGGTCTGTCCATGATAAGGCGTTGCTCTGCTTTCTTGACATCTCAGTCAACCAGACAGGTCCTACAGGCCCTAGTTTTGTTGCACCTGGACTATTGTCCAGTTGTGTGGTCAGGTGCAGCAAAGAAGGACATTGGCAAATTGCAGTTGGTCCCGAACAGAGCAGCATGTATTGCACTTAGATGTACACAGAGGGTAAATTTCAATGACATGCATGTCAATCTCTCCTGGCTCAACATTGAGGAGAGATTGACTGCATCTTTGTGCGAGGTGTTGAAGGTACTGAACTGTCTGTTCAAGCAGTTGGCACACAGCTCGGACACTCATCGGTACCACACAAGACTTTCAGGTCTTTTCACAGTCCCCAGGTCCAGAACAGAGGCTGGGAAACACACAGTATTAAATAGAGCCACGACTACATGAACTCCCTGCCACCCCAGGTAACTCAAGCTAGCAATAAAATCAGATTAAAAAAACAGATAAAATAACATCTTATGGCACGACCGGGACTGTGAAAAGACACACAGACATTTTTATGCATTTTGTATTGTATTTTGCATTGTATTATGTGTGTGATACGTGGTTGGGATACGACTGTGATATGTGGTTGTCTCGCCTGGCTATCATAACATGAATGCACTAGCTGTGGGTCCCTCTGGATGGGAGCATCTGCTGAATTACTAAATTGTAATGTAGTGCTAAGTATATTTATGTATTTTTTATTTGTTGTGTTGTTTCCTGTTTGGACCCAGGAAGAGCCTGGCCTTTGTATCAACCCACTGCCCTGGACCCCGGTCATATCTTAAACCCTCTAGAGTTTAAGCCCTGTCGCCCCACTACCTCCCGAGTGGCGCAGTGGTCTAAGGCACTGCATCGCAGTGCTAGCTGTGCCACTAGAGATCCTGGTTCGAATCCAGGCTCTGTCGTAGCCGGCCGTGACCGGGAGACCCATGGGGCGGTGCACAATTGGCCCAGGGGAGGGAATAGCCGGCAGGGATATTGGTAGAGCATGGCGTTTGCAATGCCAGGGTTGTGGGTTCGTTTCCCACGGGGGGCCAGTATGAAAAATATATAAATAATGTATGCGCTAACTGTAAGTCGCTCTGGATAAGAGCGTCTGCTAAATGACTAAAATGTAAATGTACCCTGGACCCCGGTCATATCTTTAAGCACCTCACAGCAGTCAGTTTGTTCAGTGTGGTGTGTAGGTGGTCTTCAGTCTCACAACAGTGACCCAGGTCTGATGATGAAAGAGTTAGGTCAGAGTAGTGTGTGAAGGTATTCCTACACCAGTCAGCATAACAGTGTGTACACTCTCAGAAAAAAAGGGTTATTTGCGAAGGAATCGGATTCTACCAAGAACCATTTTGATCAGAAGAACCCTTTTGGAAGACAGGGGTTCTTTGTTAGGCAAAGGATTCTACCTTTAACATCCTAAGAACCGTTTTTGGAAGAAAGGGTTCATTGATGATTCTTTGGAAGGCAAGAAGGGTCCTACAGAGCCTCCCAAGCGGCGCGGCGGTCTAAGGCACTGCATCGCAGTGTTGCGGTGTCACTACAGCCTGGGGTTAAGAAGCGCGGCTTGGCGGGTCATGTTTCGGAGGACGCATGACTCGACCTTCGCCTCTCCCGAGCCCGTTGGGGAGTTGCAGAAATGAGACAAGATCGAAAAAGGGGGTCAAATACAAAAAGGAGAAAAAGGGGGTAAAAAAAATAAAAAAAATAAGAAGGGTTCTACATGGAACCATATATAATATCTCCCAGCATGCTCTATTGCAGGGAGATTTTCAGAATTGTTTGATTTACTGTAATATCTGTGTTTTTGCATGTACATTGATTGGTTGATCAATTTTATGCTACAGGAAGATAAATAACATACAGTTTTCTAAACTAATCCAATCTGTTAGTAGTTGGAGTTATTGCACCCGTTACTGAGATGGCTGTTCCAGTTTAGGTAGTCTCAGTGTTCAATCTTCCTCTCAGTATTTCTTGTGGCTCAGTTAGTAGAGCATGGCGCTTGCAACGCCAGTATTGTGGGTTCGATTTTCACGAGGGACCAATATGAAAATGTGTGCAGTCGCTCTGGATAAGAGTGTCTGTTAAAATTATGTAAATGTTTTCAATCCACCCTTTCCTGGCAGTGATTCTGAATGCAGGTGATTAACAATGCCACTTGGTTGGATATCCTAACTCTGTCTGGATTCCAATAGGAATTACGCGTAATGTGACTTGCAGGCCTGATGAGGCCTGTAAACCAGGAGTTTCCTAACACCACTGGGTATAACTAGGCCCTCAGAGAAAGGCCTTATGATATATTCAATGTATTGTCATAAATAGTTTAATTTTAAAGGCTGGGTTCTAGGAAGAACCTTTAGATGATAAAATGGTTCTAGGAAGAACCTTTAGATGATAAAATGGTTCTAGGAAGAACCTTTAGATGATAAAATGGTTCTTGGTAGAACGCTTCATAGAGGGTTCTAAGTAGAACAGTATACAGGGGGTTCTTTGAAGAACCCTACATAGAGGGTTCTAGATAGAATCCTCTGCAAAGGGTTCTACCCAGCACCAAAAAGGGTTCCCCTACAGATGTAGGATCTTAATTTGAGCCAGTTTGCTACAGCAGGAAAATAATCCTGCAGCAACAGGAAATGTGATTTACTATGTGGATTGTAATTAATGGAAACGTTTGTAGGTGTTGATACATTTTATCGTAAGGGAAAATCAAGTCTGAAATTTAAAAGTGTCATTTACAAACTTCAGAAGCCTTTTAAAATCTCAAATACACCTCAACAGGATGATCAAATTAAGATCCTACATCTATGAAATCCTACATTTGTATGGGGACTAACCGAAGAAACCCCTGTATGGTTCTATTTAGCACTTTTGTTTTCTAAGAGTGCAGAGGTGGGTAGTTGATCCCACACCAGTCACCATAGCAGTGTCTACAGAGTAGTGTGAAGGGGTGTGTAGCTGGTCTCAGTCTCACACCAGCTGGCCAGGTGTGGTCTGTGGTTTTGTCTCCTGGTTCATGAAGGGGTTTATGAAGGTTTTTCATCAAGAGGTTTTTCTGTAACCTTTGTAACACTGTGGTTACTGTGGACATTAGAGCCATTTGTTGTTGCAGTGCTAGCCAGCCAGCCAGCCAGACAGCCAGACAGACAGACAGACAGACAGACAGACAGACAGACAGACAGACAGACAGACATACAGACAGGCAGACAGGCAGACAGACATACTGTTCGGTAAAGCACGCTCATGTGATGAGTAACCTAGCCTGAAAACTGAAGATTTGCCTTAGCTTCCTGAGTTAATGCCTAGGCTTCAGCTCAATGGGCTAGAGGAGAGAATGTCACGGTTCTGTTCCCGGAGTGGGATGGGAACTCTCTCTAGCTCAGAGGAGAGAATGTGACGGTTCTGTTCCGGAGTGGGATGGGAACTCTCTTTAGCTCAGAGGAGAGAATGTGACGGTTCTGTTCCGGAGTGGGATGGGAACTCTCTCTAGCTCAGAGGAGAGAATGTGACGGTTCTGTTCCGGAGTGGGATGGGAACTCTCTCTAGCTCAGAGGAGAGAATGTGACGGTTCTGTTCCGGAGTGGGATGGGAACTCTCTCTAGCTCAGAGGAGAGAATGTCACGGTTCTGTTCCGGAGTGGGATGGGAACTCTCTCTCTCTGTGTTCCAGAATTCCACACCCATGTTTCTGTGCTGGTACAGTACATTACCTATTAACAGTCATGGTTTGTGAATAACATTGACTCAAAACTTTATGTATATCTTTTAGATCTTTATTTGAACAGATTGGATACATTCAATTGCAATCTTAATTATTTCATAATATTTCTGGTAAAAAAAGTATACTATTTACAAATTTAATACAGAACATTTTGGTTTCCGTAATTCACACCAAAGTTTAACCATAAAGACATTTCTGTAACAATGAATATCATACTCTTTGGTAAAAGCTCAATGACTTGAAAACCAAAAACGCATAGCAACATACGACAGAAAGAAAGGTCCAGCTTTGTAAAGGGATACCATTAAACCACACAACATGGGCACAGTAAATCTACGGTAAAAGTGCAAAGACTATTAAGCCTAATTTATATTTCTGACAATAAGTATGACTATAAAATGAATGGGGCCCAAAGGAGCTTTTCATTTAACCATAAAACAAATACAACAGCTCCCCCTTCAGGTGAGGATGTGTTTCATGGGGACATCATGAACACAACCATAACACAACCATTACATAACCATGACTATTCTGATTCTAATTATAACATAACATAACCTTAACATAACCACAATATCCTTCAGGTGAGGATGTCTGTCATGGGGACGTCATGAGCTCTCACAGAGGTATACTTCACTGGAGGGGGAGGAGGCTTGAAGGGGGGAGGCATGTCCATCCTGGAGAGAGAGAGGAGGGAGGGAAAGAGGTGAGGGAGAGAGGGGAGGGGAGGGGAAGGGAGGGAGAGAGGGTAGGGAAGGGAGGGAGGGAGGGGGAGGGAGGGAGGGAGGGAGGGAGGGAGGGAGGGAGGGTGGGAGAGGGAGAGAGGGGGAAAGAGAGAGGGTAGACGAGGGGGAGGGGGAGGGGGAGGGGGGGGGGGAGGAAGAGGAGAGAGGGGGAGGGAGGGAGGGAGAGAGGGGAGAGGGAGGGAGAGAGGGGAGGGAGGGGGGAGGGAGAGAGGGGAGGGAGGGAGAGAGGAGAGAGGCGAGAGGAGAGGGAGGGAGAGGGAGCGAGGGGAGAAGGGAGGGGGGAGGGAGAGGCAGATTGAAAGGCAGGTGGAAAATAACAGAGATTGACTGATTGATGTGACAACCATTTAGAGAAAGAAAGGAGCAGCGGAGCCAGGACAGGAAGCATGCTCACCTTTCCTGGGCGATGAATCGTCTATAGAGGAACCCAACCAGGAGCAGCAGAGCCAGGACAGGAAGCAGCACCCACACTACCATGTACCTCTGACCACTACTGGGACCTGAGAGGAATAATCATGGTATTGTTCTCCTCTATAATCATGATAATGTTCTCTATAATCATGATACTGTTCTCCTCTATAATCATGATATTGTTCTCTATAATCATGATACTGTTCTCCTCTATAATCATGATATTTTGTTCTCTATAATCATGGTATTGTTCTCCTCTATAATCATGATAATGTTCTCCTCTATAATCATGATATTGTTCTCTATAATCATGATATTGTTCTCCTCTATAATTATGATATTGTTCTCTATAATTATGATATTGTTCTCCTCCATAACCATGATATTGTTCTCCTCTATAATCATGATATTGTTCTCTATAATTATGATATTGTTCTCCTCTATAATCATGATATTGTTCTCTATAATTATGATATTGTTCTCTATAATCATGATATTGTTCTCCTCCATAACCATGATATTGTTCTCCTCTATAATTATGATATTGTTCTCCTCTATAATCATGATATTTTTCTCTATAATTATGATATTGTTCTCCTCTATAATCATGATATTGTTCTCTATAATCATGATATTTTTCTCTATAATTATGATATTGTTCTCCTCTATAATCATGATATTGTTCTCTGTAACCATGATATTGTTCTCCTCTATAATCATGATATTGTTCTCCTCTTTAATCATGATATTGTTCTCTATAATCATGATATTGTTCTCCTCTTTAATCATGATATTGTTCTCCTCTTTAATCATGATATTGTTCTCTATAATCATGATATTGTTCTCCTCTTTAATCATGATATTGTTCTCCTCTATAATCATGATATTGTTCTCCTCTTTAATCATGATATTGTTCTCCTCTATAATCATGATATTGTTCTCCTCTTTAATCATGATATTGTTCTCTATAATCATGATATTGTTCTCTATAATCATGATATTGTTCTCCTCTATAATCATGATATTGTTCTCCTCTATAATCATGATATTGTTCTCTATAATCATGATATTGTTCTCCTCATTAATCATTATATTGTTCTCCTCTATAATCATGATATTGTTCTCCTCTATAATAATGATATTGTTCTCCTCTATAATCATGATATTGTTCTCTATAATCATGATATTGTTCTCCTCTATAATCATGACATTGTTCTCCTCTATAATCATGATATTGTTCTCCTCTATAATCATGATAATGTTCTCTATAATCATGATAATGTTCTCCTCTATAATCATGATATTGTTCTCTATAATCATGATACTGTTCTCCTCTATAATCATGATATTTTGTTCTCTATAATCATGGTATTGTTCTCCTCTATAATCATGATAATGTTCTCCTCTATAATCATGATATTGTTCTCTATAATCATGATATTGTTCTCCTCTATAATTATATTGTTCTCTATAATTATGATATTGTTCTCCTCCATAACCATGATATTGTTCTCCTCTATAATCATGATATTGTTCTCTATAATTATGATATTGTTCTCCTCTATAATCATGATATTGTTCTCTATAATTATGATATTGTTCTCTATAATCATGATATTGTTCTCCTCCATAACCATGATATTGTTCTCCTCTATAATTATGATATTGTTCTCCTCTATAATCATGATATTGTTCTCTATAATGATGATATTGTTCTCCTCTATAATCATGATATTGTTCTCCTCTTTAATCATGATATTGTTCTCTATAATCATGATATTGTTCTCTATAATCATGATATTGTTCTCCTCTATAATCATGATATTGTTCTCTATAATCATGATATTGTTCTCCTCTATAATCATGATATTGTTCTCCTCTATAATCATGATATTGTTCTCCTCTATAATCATGATATTGTTCTCTATAATCATGATATTGTTCTCCTCTATAATCATGATATTGTTAACTATAATCATGACATTGTTCTCCTCTATAATCATGATATTGTTCTCCTCTATAATCATGATATTGTTCTCCTCTATAATCATGATATTGTTCTCCTCTTTAATCATGATATTGTTCTCTATAATCATGATATTGTTCTCTATAATCATGATATTGTTCTCCTCTATAATCATGATATTGTTCTCCTCTATAATCATGATATTGTTCTCTATAATCATGATATTGTTCTCCTCTATAATCATGATATTGTTAACTATAATCATGACATTGTTCTCCTCTATAATCATGATATTGTTCTCTATAATCATGATATTGTTAACTATAATCATGACATTGTTCTCCTCTATAATCATGATATTGTTCTCCTCTATAATCATGATATTGTTCTCTATGTTCATGACATTGTTCTCCTCTATAATCATGATATTGTTCTCCTCTATAATCATGATATTGTTCTCTATGTTCATGATATTGTTCTCCTCTATAATCATGATATTGTTCTCCTCTATAATCATGATATTGTTCTCCTCTATAACCATGATATTGTTATCCTCTATAATCATGATATTGTTCTCTATGTTCATGATATTGTAAGGTTTTCTGTTTAAGTGGTCTACATACCAAATAGAATGACCAATGAAACCAATACAAACCAACCATCTCAGGCTGTGATCCTACCTGTCTCAATCATCACTTCAGTGGTGTCATCCACATCATCCCCATGGGAGGCAGTGGAGGTGGTAGCGCCATAGGTCCCCAGGGTGTGGTCTTCCTTCTCCCCAGCTAGGGTGCTCTTCTCTGGGTATAGCATAGTGGACACTGGGCCCCCCTGACCACCACCACTGGAGGTCTCTGCTTCAGACTCGTTCCCCTGCCCGCCATCTGATTGGACGCTCCATGGAGTGGGCTCATCTGATTGGGCCGTGGATGGGACTCTGATTGGACTGTCGGTGGAGCTGTTGACCTCTGACCGCTTTGTTCCCGCCTCTGTGTTGACTGATCGGTGTGTGTTGGAGTTGATTGGCTGGGTGACAGAGGTAGTCATGGTGATACTGGTGTTGACTTCCTGTACGGTAGAGGAGGTGAGGGTGTCTGGTGTGATGCTGAGGTTATCTGTGGGGGTCGCCATCTCGCTTGTTACGTTGGTGCCGGTACCTGTAGGTCCAGTTTCGTTGGTGCCGGTACCTGTAGGTCCAGTTACGCTGGTGCCGGTACCTGTAGGTCCAGTTACGTTGGTGCCGGTACCTGTAGGTCCAGTTACGGTGGTGCCGGTACCTGTAGGTCCAGTTACGGTGGTGCCGGTACCTGTAGGTCCAGTTACGCTGGTGCCGGTACCTGTAGGTCCAGTTACGTTGGTGCCGGTACCTGTAGGTCCAGTTACGGTGGTGCCGGTACCTGTAGGCCAGGTGCTGGTGGTCACAGTGAGAGGAGGAGTGTCTGTGGTAGCAGGACCTGTTATGTGTGAAAGTAATGAGAGACAGAGAGAATCGTCACCATGTCATAATGTCTCTCTGACACTTCAGCAACTACACAGCCCCAGGCTGCATTTGGGTCCGGAATGCCCCTTTAGGGAACCAGTACTCAAACAGTACTCCAACATGTCCAGCAGGGGGAAGTCTATACCCTTTATAGAGCTGACGTTAACGGCGATCAACATCTCAGCGTTCTTCTTCTCTCTCTTTGGAACCTGTAGAAGATGTTCACTAGTCCTCAACGTTATGGAACACTTAGAAATATATTCCATAGAACACACATTCCTCTCCGACGTGGAATTCTATAATAATAACATTGTTGTGTTGGTGATAAATAAATTTAAAAATAAATTTTATCAATTTACAGTCGTGAGGGTATATATTGTTGTATTGGTGACCCAAGCAGAAGCTCACTGTCCTGGTGTTGAATGCACAATATTCTACCAACTGAGAAACATAACAGTGGTAAAGGAATCATGTGAGCTCTTTCATGACATTCCTGCTGTAGCTGTGGTTTAGGGCATTCAGATAGAAATGTAGAATACAGAACAGACATAACTCACTGACATATCAGATAGAAATGTAGAATACAGAACAGACATAACTCACTGACATTTCAGCTGTATTCATGACATTTCTATCTGTAATATTCAGCAGCAACATTGCAGAAGGTGAGCGTGCTGTAGCTGTGGTGAAAAGTGTATGGCATTCAGATTCAGAAATGTATAATGTAGAACAGACATAAATCACTGACTTGTAGAGTAAAAGGAGTCAGCTCTATTCGTGGCTTTTCTATCTGCAACGTTCAGCTACTGAAGGCGACCGTGTTGTAGCTGCTGTTGCTGTGGGCTGGTGGAGAGCAGGAAGCAGGAAGTGTGAATCTCTGTCCCAAATGGCACCCTATTGTCGATACAGCGCACTCCTTTTGACCAGAGCCTTGTGGCACTACAAAAGGAGTGCACTGTAAAGGGGAAAGGGTTCCATTTGGTCCACATGTTTGACATCTGTCTGTCTGAATGTGAAGAGATTTCAGTTTGTCTGTACTGACTCAACTAAACCACAATCAACATCACACAGGATGGAGAGAGAGAGAGAAAGAGAGAGCGAAAGAGAGAGAGAGATAGCGAGACGGAGAGAGAATGACGTGCAGATGTATATGTTTTCAGACAGTGAGATGCAGACAGGTGGTTGTAAAAATTCCCTTGGGTGCGTCTCAATAATGGGGGTAGCGTCCTCTCCTTGCCTCCTCTGCTTATCTCCTCTTCTTGTCTCCTCTCCTTCATCTGCACAGACCCAGAACGACTAAAGACAAAATACCTTTTTACCTTGTCTAATCTCCATTGCTTGAACATGCCAGAATGTTTTCAACTAGTTTTTCAGCCAGAAGAACACTTTTACCTCTTGTTTCCTCCATCTTCTGTCTCTGTTCCTGAGTATCTCTGTTCCTGAGTATCTCTGTTCCTGAGTATCTCTGTTCCTGATTGTCTCTGTTCCTGAGTATCTCTGTTCCTGAGTATCTCTGTTCCTGAGTATCTCTGTTCCTGAGTATCTCTGTTCCTGAGTATCTCTGTTCCTGAGTATCTCTGTTCCTGCGTGTCTCTTGCATGCCTTAGTGCTTATCTCTCACCTGTATCTGACCCTGTGGTGGTCTGCAGCATTGTGATGTTGAACTCCACCCTCCTCACCAGGCCAGTGTTGTTGCCCACGGTGACGGTCAGTGTGTAAACCCCCACCTGAAAATCGCTCACAGACCAAAGCTCCAGAGATCCCCCATCTGAAATCCACTGGTTGTCCTGGGATAAATGAATGATGTTAGCCTGGGTACCAGTCTGTTTCTGCCATCATGTTGTGTTTGGCAGACTAGTATCCAGGCTAGAATGATGTTAGCCTGGGTACCATTCTGTTTGTGCCATCATGCTGTGTTTGGCATCTTGATCCTTGATATAGCTGTATCTGAAGTTGCATTGAGTGTTGTGTTTGGCATGACTGGAAAGGAGTATGGCACTCATAGTGTACAGGTGAGTAACAGTGTACAGGTGAGTAACTGTGTACAGGTGAGTAACAGTGTACAGGTGAGTAACAGTGTACAGGTGAGTAACAGTGTACAGGTGAGTAACTGTGTACAGGTGAGTAACAGTGTACAGGTGAGTAACAGTGTACAGGTGAGTAACTGTGTACAGGTGAGTAACAGTGTACAGGTGAGTAACTGTGTACAGGTGAGTAACTGTGTACAGATGAGTAACTGTGTACAGGTGAGTAACAGTGTACAGGTGAGTAACAGTGTACAGGTGAGTAACTGTGTACAGGTGAGTAACAGTGTACAGGTGAGTAACAGTGTACAGGTGAGTAACTGTGTACAGGTGAGTAACTGTGTACAGGTGAGTAACAGTGTACAGATGAGTAACAGTGTACAGGTGAGTAACAGTGTACAGGTGAGTAACAGTGTACAGGTGAGTAACAGTGTACAGGTGAGTAACAGTGTACAGATGAGTAACTGTGTACAGGTGAGTAACTGTGTACTGGGTGAAACTGTGTATGTAATCTACAGGAACAGAGCAGTGGTCTGATATTGAGTGATTGCTGTCCTACCTTGGTCCAGCTGTAGAGGACGTAGGGGGAGCCGTCTGCAGAGCAGTGAACTGTTACATTCTGACCAGCTTCTACCTCTATGGTCCTGTTGGCATCACACTGTATTTCATCTATACAGGGAGACAATATACATTCTATATTATCTAGGTCTATACAGGGAGACAATATACAATCTATAACATCCAGGTCTATACAGAGAGACAGGCAGTAGTACTAATACATTCAACTATAGTTTTTTATTATTACGTTTAACAATGAATTTGTTTTTAGTCAATGACATAAACACAGTATATTTATTGGGTTGATTCAATTTACTAATTTACTAGTGGTCATAAAATCACAATCATAAAATATCTAAACTTATAGAGTAAAACACAAAGAAAACAAAAGAGAGAGTGTGAGGGGTAGAGAGAGAAGAGAGAGGAAGAGAAGAGAGAGAGAGAGAGAGAGAGAGAGAGAGAGAGAGAGAGAGAGAGAGAGAGAGAGAGAGAGAGAGAGAGAGAGAGAGAGAGAGAGAGAGAGAGGGAGAGAGAGAGAGAGAGAGAGAGAGAGAGGAGAGAGAGAGAGAGAGAGAGAGAGAGAGAGAGAAGAGGGAGAGAAGAGAGAGAGAGAGAGAGAGAGAGAGAGAGAGGGAGAGAGAGAGAGAGAGAGGAAGAGGGAGAGGAGAGAGAGAGAGAGAGAGAGAGAGAGAGGAGAGAGAGAGAGAGAGAGAGAGAGAGAGAGAGAGAGAGAGAGAGAGAGGGAGAGGAAGAGGGAGAGAAGCGAGAGAGAGAGAGAGAGAGAGAGAGAGAGAGAGAGAGAGAGAGAGGGAGAGGGAGAGAAGAGAGAGAGAGACAGCAAGAGAGAGAGAGAGAGAGAGAGAGAGAGAGAGAGAGAGAGAGGAAGAGGGAGAGAAGAGAGAGAGAGACAGAGAGAGAGAGAGAGAGAGAGAGAGAGAGAGAGAGAGAGAGAGGAAGAGGGAGAGAAGAGAGAGAGAGACAGCAAGAGAGAGAGAGAGAGAGAGAGAGAGAGAGCGAGAGAGAGAGAGAAAGTGAGGAAGTGACTAACACGACTAACAATATTGGACTATACTACTATACTTGATGGAACACAAAGCCTTCTCATGACAGCCACCCAGACCAGGAAGTGACTAACACGACTAACAATATTGGACTATACTACTATACTTGATGGAACACAAAGCCTTCTCATGACAGCCACCCAGACCAGGAAGTGACTAACACGACTAACAATATTGGACTATACTACTATACTTGATGGAACACAAAGCCTTCTCATGACAGCCACCCAGACCAGGAAGTGACTAACACGACTAACAACATTGGACTATACTACTATACTTGATGGAACACAAAGCCTTCTCTATCATCCTGGAATATCCAAGGTCAGAGGTCATCTGCCTTTGGCCTAAAGAGCAGGAACCCAGACTTCACCAAAGAAATCAGAAATACAGATCATCCTACAGAAACATGGTATAGAGGAGATGGACCCACTGGTTGTCCTCTAGGTGTGAAACAGGGAAGTGACTCAGGGGTATGTTAATTTGGTATAGAGCAGACCTAAGTCACTTTATTAAATTAATCTAAACAGGAACATTTTACATTTGGCCATAAATTCAAAAGGAAATTATCTCAACAGAGAATAATGTCCTCCTGTGTGCTACCTATATCCCCCCACTAGAATCTTTAATGAACTTTAATGAAGACAGCTTCTCCATCCTAGAGGGGGAGATCAACCATTTCCAGGCCCAGGGACATGTACTAGTCTGTGGTGACCTAAATGCCAGAACTGGACAAGAACCTGACACTTAGCACCAAATATGCCCCCCTAGGCACAACTACGACAACATAACCAACAAAAACGGGTCACATCTCCTGCAGCTCTGTCGCACGCTGGGTCTGTACATAGTCAAGGGTAGGCTTAGAGGGGACTCCTATGGTAGGTACACCTATAGCTCATCTCTTGGCAGTAGTACTGTAGACTACTTTATCACTGACCTCAACCCAGAGTCTCTCAGAGCGTTCACAGTCAGCCCACTGACACCCCTATCAGATCACAGCAAAATCACAGTCTACTTGAACAGAGCAATACTCAATCATGAGGCATCAAAGCCAAAGGAACTGAATAATATTAAGAAATGCTATAGATGGAAGGAAAGTAGTGTTGAAACCTACCAAAAAACAATTAGGAAACAACAAATTCAATCCCTTTTAGACAACTTCCTGGACAAAACGTTCCACTGTAATAGTGAAGGTGTAAACTTGGCAGTAGAAAATCTGAACAGTATATTTGACCTTTCAGCTTCCCTATCAAATCTAAAAATGCCAAGCAGAAAACCTAAGAAAATTAACAACAATGACAAATGGTTTGATGAAGAATGCAAAAACCTAAGAAAGAAATTGAGAAACCTATCCAACCAAAAACATAGAGACCCAGAAAACCTGAGTTTACGCCTTCACTATGGTGAATCACTAAAACAATACAGAAATACACTACGGAAAAAGATGGAACAGCATGTCAGAAATCAGCTCAATGTAATTGAAGAATCCATAGAATCTAACCACTTCTGGGAAAATTGGAACACACTAAACAAACAACAACACGAAGAGCTATCTATCCAAAACGGAGATGTATGGGTAAACCACTTCTCCAATCTTTTTGGCCCTATAACAAAGAACAAACAGCAAAAACATATAAATGATCAAATACAAATCTTAGAATCAACTATTAAAGACTACCAGAACCCACTGGATTCTCCAATTACATTGAATGAACTACAGGACAAAATACAAACCCTCCAACCCAAAAAGGAGTGTGGTGTTGATGGTATCCTAAATGAAATGATAAAATATACAGACCACAAATTCCAATTGGCTTTAACATCATCCTTAGCTCTGGCATCTTCCCCAATATTTGGAACCATGGACTGATCACCCTAATCCACAAAAGTGGAGAAAAATTTGACCCCAATAACAACCGTGGGATATGCGTCAACAGCAACCTTGGGAAAATCCTCTGCATTATCAGCAGACTCTTACATTTCCTCAGTGAAAATAATTTACTGAGCAAATGTCAAATTGGCTTTTTACCAAATTAACGCACGACAGACCACGTATTCACCCTGCACACCCTAATTGACAAACAAACAAACCAAAACAAAGGCAAAGTCTTCTCATGCTTTGTTGATTTCAAAAAAGCTTTTGACTGAATTTGGCATGAGGGTCTGCTATACAAATTGATGGAAAGTGGTGTTGGGGGAAAAACATACAACATTATAAAATCCATGTACACAAACAACAAGTGTGCAGTTAAAATTGGCATAAAACACACACATTTCTTTCCACAGGGCCGTGGGGTGAGACAGGGATGCAGCTCGAGTCCCACCCTCTTTAACATATATCGATATGGATAGAGAAACATTTACTGAATCATTTATACAAACAACACATACACACACCAGCCTGCTGAGCTAAAGCCAAGGCTTCAGGTTTTAGACAAGGTTACTCAACACAGAAGTGTGTTTTACCAAACCACCTTGGTCAGGGGCGGATTGGCCATCTGGCATTTCCATTTTTAGCCAAGTGGGCCTTTCTGAATACATATATTTTTTGGGGCAAAATTATCCTTATCTGGTTATTACTGGGGGCCTCAAGGGAAAAATCGGGCTTGTGTGTTAGAAATGCCAGAGACAATTTCTGGTCCCAGTCCGCCCCTGACCTCGGTTACTTTCATGTCATTGTTTGTCTAATGTCATACAGGTACAGAGTAGAACAGTACAGAGATACTGTACACAGAGATACTGCACACAGCCCATCTGAAATTAGCCCACCCAACTACTTCATCCCCATATTGTTATTTATTTTGCACCCCAGTATCTCTATTTGCACATCATCTCTTGCACATCTATCATTCCAGTGTTAATACTAATTGTAATTATTTTGCACTATGGCCTATTTATTGCCTTACCTCCATAACTTGCTACATTTGCACACCCTGTATATATATTTTCTATTGTATTTTTGACTTTATGTTTTGTTTTACCCCATATGTAACTCTGTTTTGTTGTTTTTATCGCACTGCTTTGCTTTATCTTGGCCAGGTCGCAGTTGTAAATGAGAACTTATTCACAACTGGCTTACCTGGTTAAATAAAGGTGAAATAAAATAAAAAATAAAATAAACACACTACAGAGGATATACTTCAATATACCTTTAACCTTCAGCCGAGTGACTTTCCTGATGGAACCGTTGGGGTAGGTGGTGATATCACAGATGTAACGCCCGCTGTCCCTAGCCTCTAGACCCTTCAGAACCAGAGATGTGCCCATTAGATTGTTCTTTCCATCCCTCGACAGCTCCAGGGTGACGTTAGGCCAGCTGAGGGTTTCACCAAAACTAGGGTTATACACCACCAGCTTGTGGTCCTCTGGCTCTCCTTTCTTCCTCCATTCAACCTGTAACATTTTACATTTTAGTCAAATAGCAGACGCTCTTAACTAGAGCAACTTACAGTTAGTTCATTCATCTTAAGGTAGCTACCTATAATAAATAAAAATACATTTTATTTGATAGACATCTTTCAGGACACTCAAGGACACATTACAGCAATTAAAACCCTTAAAAAAAAGAGAGAAAACACATTTACCTGAGAGATGAGGGGTTGACGTCCCTCCTTCTCTCCTAGTAAACAGGGTAGACTGACGTTCTCACCCACTACAGCGCTCACCCACTCACGGTGGAACACTTCAACTCCATGGACACCTGTCAATCAAATCACACAACAGTTGAAAAAGCTGGCCTCTTTACTCTCTCTCTACTCACAATCAGAAGAAGAAGAGTTCTGATCCAGCCTCACCTTGACTGATGGAGGAGAGAAGAAGAAGACAGACGACAGTTCCCTTCAGAGTTGCAGCCATGTCTGCCTGGTCCCTTCACACTGGGGTTAGAGGAAGAGAGAGAGAGAGCGAGAGAGGGAGGAAGGAAGAGAGAGAGACAAAGAGAAAGAGAAAGAGAGAGAATGAGTGGGAGAGAGAGTGAGCTTCTCAATCTGCTCTCTCTGTCTCGGTCTCTCTCACTCTTTCTCTCACTCTCTTTCTCTCTCTCACACTCTCTCTCTCTCTCTCTCTCTCTCTCTCACACTCTCTCTTTCTCTCGCACGCACGCTCTCTCTCTCTCAATTCAATTCAAATGGGCTTTATTGGCATGGGAAACATGTTTATTTTGCCAAATGAAATAAACAAACAAAAGTGAAATGTAACAAAAACAACCTCAACAAAAAACTGAAATGAACAGTAAACAAACCTCACAAAGGTTTCAAACAGATAGACAGTGTTATATTATCAGCTATGTACAGTGTTTTAGCAATGTGAAAATAGTTGTAGTATGAATAGTAGGGGAAGATACACTATATACGTGGACACCCCTTCAAATGAGTAGATTTGGCTATTTCAGCCACACCCGTCGCTGACAGGTGTATAAAATCGAGCACACCGCCATGCAATCTCCATAGACAAACACTGGCAGTAGAATGGCCGTACTGAAGAGCTCAGTAACTTTCAACGTGGCACCGTCATAGGATGCCACCTTTCCAACAAGTCAGTTCATCAAATTTCTGCCCTGCTAGAGCTGCCCTGGTCAACTGTAAGTGCTGTTATTGTGAAGAGGAAACATCTACATTTTACATTTAATCATTTTTAGCAAGAGTGGAGGCTGTTATAGCAGCAAATGTGGGACCAACTCCATATTAATGCCCAATATTTTGGAATGTAAATAATGTCACCGGAGGAGATGGCTGCTGTTTTTACAGGCTCCTAATCAATTGTGCTACTATTTTGTGTGTTTTTTCACGTTATTTGTAACTTATTTTGTACATAATGTTTCTGCCACCGTCTCTTATGACCGAAAAGAGCTTCTGGATATCAGAACAGTGATTACTCACCTCGAACTGGACAAAAATTTTTTCTTTAACGAGTCAGACGCGAAAGATTTAGTCCAGATACCCGACAAGGCCCAAATCCCTGTCATTCGCATGAAGAGAAGACGCAGGACGTAGGTCCTGGCGCCTTGTCGGAATTCGTCGGCGAGTGGGTAACCCGCCTCTACCATCCGTCCTATTGGCCAACGTGCAATCACTGGAGAATAAACTGGATGAGCTCCGTTCAAAACTATCCTACCAACGGGACATTAAAAAACTGTAATATCTTATGTTTCACCGAGTCGTGGCTGAATGACGACATGGATAACATACAGCTGGCTGGTTTTTCCGTGCATCGGCAGGACAGAACAGCTGCCTCCGGTAAGGCAAGGGGTGGCGGTCTGTGTCTATTTGTCAATAACAGCTGGTGTGCAAAATCAAATATTAAGGAAGTCTCGAGGTTTTGCTCACCTGAGGTAGAGTATCTCATGATAAGCTGCAGACCAAGATATTTTTAATCTTTATTTTTCATAGCTATCTATTTACCACCACAAACCAATGCTGGCACTAAGACCGCACTCAACGAGCTGTATAAAGCCATAAGCAAGCAAGAAAATGCTCATCCAGAGGCGGCGCTCCTAGTGGCCAGGGACATTAATGCAGGTAAACTTAAATCCGTTTTACCTAATTTCTACCAGCATGTTAAATGTGCAACCAGAGAGAAAAAAACTCTAGACCACCTTTACTCCACACACAGAGACACGTACAAAGCTCTCCCTCGCCCTCAATTTGGCAAATCTGACCATAATTATATCTTCCTGATTCCTGCTTAGAAGCAAAAACTAAAGCAGGAAGTACCAGTGACTCGCTAAATACAGAAGTGGTCAGATGAAGCAGATGCTCAGCTACAGGACTGTTTTGCTAGCACAGACTGGAATATGTTCCGGGATTCTTCCGATAGCACTGAGGAGTACACCACATCAGTCACTGGCTTCATCAATAAGTGCATCGATGACGTTATCCCCACAGGAACGTACATACATACCCCAACCAGAAGCCATGGATTACAGGAAACATCCGCACTGAGCTAAAGGGTAGAGCTGCCGCTTTCAAGGAGCGGGACTCTAACCCAGACGCTTATAAGAAATCCCGCTATGCCCTCCGACGAACCATTAAACAGGCAAAGAGTCAGTACAGGACTAAGATTGAATCGTACTACACCAGCTCTGACGATCGTCGGATGTGGCAAGGCTTGAAAACTATTACAGACTACAAAGGGAAGCACAGCCGCAAGCTGCCCAGTGACACAAGCCTACCAGACGAGCTAAACCACTTCTATGCTCGCTTTGAGGCAAGCAACACTGAAGCATGCATGAAAGCATCAGCTGTTCCGGATGACTATGTGATCACACTCTCCATAGCTGATGTGAGTAAGACTTTTAAGCAGGTCAACATTCACAAGGCCCAGGGCCAGACGGATTACCAAGACGTGTACTCCGAGCATGTGCTGACCAACTGGCAAGTGTCTTCACTGACATTTTCAACATGTCCCTGACTTAGTATTTAATACCAACATGTTTCAAGCAGACCACTATAGTCCCTGTGCCCAAGAACACTAAGATAACCTGCCTAAATGACTACCGACCCGTAGCACTCACGTCTGTTGCCATGAAGTGCTTTGAAAGGCTGGTCATGGCTAACATCAACACCGTCATCCCATAAACCCAAGACACACTCCAATTTGCATACCGCCCCAACAGATCCACAGATGATGCAATATATATTGCACTTTACACTGCCCTTTCCCACCTGGACAAGAGGAACACCTACGTGAGAATGCTATTCATTGACTACAGCTCAGCGTTCAACACCACAGTGCCCTCAAAGCTCATCACTAAACTAAGGACCCTGGGACTAAACACCTCCCTCTGCAACTAGATCCTGGACTTCCTGACGGGCCGTCCCCAGGTGGTAAGGGTAGGTAACAACACATCTGCCACACTGATCCTCAACACGGGGGCCCCCTCAGGGGTGCGTGCTCAGTCCCCTTCTGTACTCCCTGTTCACCCATGACTGCATGGCCAGGCAAGACTCCAACACCATCAATAAGTTTGCCGACGACACAACAGTGGTAGGCCTGATCACCGACAACGATGAGACAGCCTATAGGGAGGAGGTCAGAGACCTGGCCGTGTGGTGCCAGGATAACAACCTCTCCCTCAACGTGATCAAGACAAAGGAGATGATTGTGGACTACAGGAAAAAAAGAGGACTGAGCACGCCCCCATTCTCATCGATGGGGCTGTAGTGGAACAGGTTGAGAGCTTCAAGTTCCTTGGTGTCCACATCACCAACAAACTATCATGGTCCAAACACACCAAGACAGTCTTGAAGAGGGCACGACAAAGCCTATTCCCCCTCAGGAGACTGAAAATATTTGGCATGGGTCCTCAGATCCTCAAAAAGTTCTTAAAAAACTGCATTGTTGGTTAAGGGCTTGTAAGTAAGCACATGTGGCAAATTTGATTTGATTTGTAAAAGATCCCAGAAGTGTTCCATACATACAAAAAGCTTATTTCTCTCAGATTTTGGGCACACATTTTTGTCATTTCAAGGGCCTGCCCCAGTTGGTGCACCCCTGGCCAGTCATGTGAAATCCATAGATTAGGGCCTAATTTATTTATTTCAATTGACTGATTTCCTTATATGAACTGTAACTCAGTAAAGTCTTTGAAATTGTCGCATTTCGTGTTTATATTTTTGTTCAGTATATATTTCATTTTCTAGAAACCTAGCTAACATTAGCTACACTTGTGGGGAATTTTTGGTCAACTACTCTATCGCACTTAGGGGTCGGACAACATAAAAACCAATTATATTAATGATGCATGTTGTAAAATGAAACGCCTATATATGTCTTAAATGCTTTATGGATTAAGAACCAATTAAAGGGTTAAAACAGAGCAGAGAGATTTTCTTTAGTGCAAACGCTGTGCTTCTGATAATGGATGGCTCCCTGCAGCTGGTCTGGGTGACAAGTGATGGAGATAGAACTTCTATAGTAGTAACATTACTTTAGTTTTGGTTTCGTTTACCTCGTCATCTTGCTGCTTCTTCCTGAGATTTTTGATTGATGGAACAATCCAGCCAATCGTTAGGAGGTTGTGGTTTTGGCAGAGGGAACTGATTGGTCAGGAGTAAAAGGTCCTGCCCCCCAAAAGCGCAAATCACATTTTCACTTGCAAATATATCTTTCTACAAACTTACAAAACGTTTTACAACCTTACAAATCTCTAGGTAACATGACAACAGTGACAGAACTCAGAGCGTGCGCAGATTCCATGAATGGACTTCAGAAAATAAATTATACTTGCAAATCTTATTGAATGTATTCAAATGTCAAGTTACAAGTTTGCGACCGAAATCTTTCACACATCATGATACAAGCTTGCAAAAATAAACTACACATTTGCGAATCATACTTGCAACCACGAATCTCAATGTGCGACCACGAAATTCAAAATACAAACTCACATAGTTCTGTCATCATTATAATCCCGTACAATCTCAGATAAAGCATCAGAGCGAGCAAAACAGCGCCCCTCTGTCTCAGTATGTGTAGACCATGTATCTGATGCTGTCTGGACCAAAAGAGCATGACATGTCATACTATATTTCACTGCCCTTTGACTCAACTTCCCTGCCTTTCCTTTCTTTGACTCGACCTCCCTGTCTTTCCTGTCTTTGATTCGACCTCCCTGTCTTTCCTGTCTTTGACTCGACCTCCCTGTCTTTGACTCGACCTCCCTGTCTTTCCTGTCTTTGACTCGACCTCCCTGTCTTTCCTGTCTTTGACTCGACCTCCCTGTCTTTCCTGTCTTTGACTCGACCTCCCTGTCTTTCCTGTGTTTGACTCGACCTCCCTGTCTTTCCTGTCTTTGACTCGACCTCCCTGTCTTTCCTGTCTTTGACTCGACCTCCCTGTCTTTCCTGTCTTTGATTCGACCTCCCTGTCTTTCCTGTGTTTGACTCGACCTCCCTGTCTTTGACTCGACCTCCCTGTCTTTCCTGTGTTTGACTCGACCTCCCTGTCTTTCCTTTCTTTGACTCGACCTCCCTGTCTTTCCTGTCTTTGACTCGACCTCCCTGTCTTTGACTCGACCTCCCTGTCTTTGACTCGACCTCCCTATCTTTCCTGTGTTTGACTCGACCTCCCTGTCTTTGTGACCTCCCTGTCTTTGACTCGACCTCCCTGTCTTTCCTGTCTTTGACTCCGACCTCCCTGTCTTTCCTGTCTTTGACTCCGACCTCCCTGTCTTTGACTCGACCTCCCTGTCTTTCCTGTCTTTGACTCGACCTCCCTGTCTTTCCTGTCTTGACTCGACCTCCCTGTCTTTCCTGTCTTTGACTCGACCTCCCTGTCTTTCCTGTCTTTGACTCGACCTCCCTGTCTTTCCTGTCTTTGACTCGACCTCCCTGTCTTTCCTGTGTTTGACTCGACCTCCCTGTCTTTGACTCAACCTCCCTGTCTTTCCTGTGTTTGACTCGACCTCCCTGTCTTTCCTTTCTTTGACTCGACCTCCCTGTCTTTCCTGTCTTTGACTCGACCTCCCTGTCTTTGACTCGACCTCCCTATCTTTCCTGTGTTTGACTCGACCTCCCTGTCTTTGACTCGACCTCCCTGTCTTTGACTCGACCTCCCTGTCTTTCCTGTCTTTGACTCGACCTCCCTGTCTTTCCTGTCTTTGACTCGACCTCCCTGTCTTTCCTGTCTTTGACTCGACCTCCCTGTCTTTCCTGTCTTTGACTCGACCTCCCTGTCTTTGACTCGACCTCCCTGTCTTTCCTGTCTTTGACTCGACCTCCCTGTCTTTCCTGTCTTTGACTCGACCTCCCTGTCTTTCCTGTCTTTGACTCGACCTCCCTGTCTTTCCTGTGTTTGACTCGACCTCCCTGTCTTTGACTCAACCTCCCTGTCTTTCCTGTGTTTGACTCGACCTCCCTGTCTTTCCTTTCTTTGACTCGACCTCCCTGTCTTTCCTGTCTTTGACTCGACCTCCCTGTCTTTGACTCGACCTCCCTATCTTTCCTGTGTTTGACTCGACCTCCCTGTCTTGCCTCCCTGTCTTTGACTCGACCTCCCTGTCTTTCCTGTCTTTGACTCGACCTCCCTGTCTTTCCGCTTTGACTCGACCTCCCTGTCTTTCCTGTCTTTCACTCGACCTCCCTGTCTTTGACTCGACCTCCCTGTCTTTCCTGTCTTTGACTCGACCTCCCTGTCTTTCCTGTCTTTGACTCGACCTCCCTGTCTTTCCTGTCTTTGACTCTACCTCCCTGTCTTTCCTGTGTTTGACTCGACCTCCCTGTCTTTGACTCAACCTCCCTGTCTTTCCTGTCTTTGACTCGACCTCCTGTCTTTCTGTCTTTGACTCGACCTCCCTGTCTTTCCTGTCTTTGACTCGACCTCCCTGTCTTTGACTCGACCTCCCTGTCTTTCCTGTGTTTGACTCGACCTCCCTGTCTTTCCCTGTCTTTGACTCGACCTCCCTGTCTTTCCTGTCTTTGACTCGACCTCCCTGTCTTTGACTCGACCTCCCTGTCTTTCCTGTCTTTGACTCGACCTCCCTGTCTTTGACTCGACCTCCCTGTCTTTCCTGTCTTTGACTCGACCTCCTTGTCTTTCCTGTGTTTGACTCGACCTCCCTGTCTTTCCTGTCTTTGACTCGACCTCCCTGTCTTTCCTGTGTTTGACTCGACCTCCCTGTCTTTCCTGTCTTTGACTCGACCTCCCTGTCTTTCCTGTGTTTGACTCGACCTCCCTGTCTTTCCTGTCTTTGACTTGACCTCCCTGTCTTTCCTGTCTTTGACTCGACCTCCCTGTCTTTGACTCGACCTCCCTATCTTTCCTGTCTTTGACTCGACCTCCCTGTCTTTGACTCGACCTCCCTGTCTTTGACTCGACCTCCCTGGCTTTCCTGTCTTTGACTCGACCTCCCTTGTCTTTCCTGTCTTTGACTCGACCTCCTTGGCTTTCCTCAGCTGAACTATCTGTTCTATTAAAACACCCAACACACGCCTGACCTCATCATCATCATCATCACCACCACCACCAACAACAACAACAACATCAACATGTATGTGTCACATCTATTTAATCAATGATAGTTACTAAACAGACTATTAAATAGTTGGTAAGTCGTTACAACAAAGATACATTAATCAACACGAATAACAGCAAGAGCTAACTAATAGCTAACCAATAACTAATTAGCTAAGTTAAGTTTATACATAAATACACTGAGTAATCACGTTTTCAAGTCAACTACTATATTACCTCATGTTAATTAATCTTTATTATAAAGTGTTACTTAACAATTCCAAAGTATTATTCAGTTGCAGAAAAGTAGTGAATATACTGTATATTTACAAACAAGCTCATATTGACAGACAGGATAAACCTACATGTCGAATGGCAGATCTGTAGTAAAATATATAACATACAACTGTAAAGGAAAGAGAATCAACACTTCATATTGTTGATCCTCTGAAGATACAGGCTGTGACTGCACCTATTCAATACCCTGTACCTGTCTGTCTCTCGCTCTCTCAATCTCTGTGTGTCTGTCTGTCTGTCTCTCCATCTCTGTGTGTCTGTCTCTCTGTCTATCTGTCTCTCTCTCTCCGTCTCTGTGTGTCTGGCTGTCTCTCTCTCTCGCTGTCTCTGTGTGTCTGTCTCTGTCTGTCTCTCTCTCCATCTCTGTGTCTGTCTGTCTCTCTCTCTCCGTCTCTGTGTCTGTCTGTCTGTCTCTCTCTCTCTCTCTCTCCCCGTCTCTGTGTGTCTGTCTCTCTCTCTCTCAGTCTCTGTCTGTCTGTCTGTCTTGCTCTCATTCTCTGTGTGTCTGTCTGTCTCTCTCTCCATCTCTGTGTGTCTGTCTGTCTCTCTCTCTCTCCGTCTCTGTGTGTCTGTCTCTCTCTCTCTCCGTCTCTGTGTGTCTGTCTGTCTGTCTGTCTCTCTCTCTCTCCGTCTCTGTGTGTCTGTCTGTCTCTCTCTCTCCGTCTCTGTGTGTCTGTCTGTCTCTCTCTCTCCGTCTCTGTGTGTCTGTCTGTCTCTCTCTCTCTCCGTCTCTGTCTGTCTGTCTGTCTTCTCTCTCTCTCTCTCTCTCTCCGTCTCTGTGTCTGTGTGTGTAATGTAATCATACTATACATGGGTTAAAATGGTTCGTTACACAGACTCAAAGCAATACTATTAATAGTTACAGTATTTCAAAAGAATTCCATGTTGTGAAAAAAAATTGCATGTTGTGTTGCACTGTTGAGGTAATGTATGGAACGTTTCTATTCAAAGTGACTTACAGTGACTGCATTTAAATAGATGTGATATTAATGAAAGTTGTTAAATCTAGAGAGTCTATTGCAGGAGGTTGTCTTGTGCTGGTCCTGCCTCGCAAAAGAGCCAGCCAGTGGATGGTTCTGGAGGATGGTCTGATCAGTACAGCCCGTCCCAGCCAGTGGATGGTTCTGGAGTGGAGGATGGTCTGATCAATACAGCCCGTCCCAGCCAGTGGATGGTTCTGTAGGATGGTCTGATCAGTACAGCTCGTCCCAGCCAGTGGATGGTTCTGGAGTGGAAGATGCTCTGATCAGTACAGCCCGTCCCAGCCAGTGGATGGTTCTGGAGGATGCTCTGATCAGTACAGCTCGTCCCAGCCAGTGGATGGTTCTGGAGTGGAGGATGCTCTGATCAGTACAGCCCTTCCCAGCCAGTGGATGGTTCTGGAGTGGAGGAGTCTCTGATCAGTACAGCCCTTCCCAGCCATTGGATGGTTCTGGAGGATGGTCTGATCAGTACAGCCCGTCCCAGCCAGTGGATGGTTCTGGAGGATGGTCTGATCAGTACAGCCCGTCCCAGCCAGTGGATGGTTCTGGAGGATGGTCTGATCAGTACAGCCCGTCCCAGCCAGTGGATGGTTCTGGAGGAGGGGGTGTTTCAGAGGGTCTCTGTGTGCGTGTAGCCCTCCGAGCTCTGAGAGACACCAGATTCAACAGTCTCTCCAGCTCATCTCCTGACTCAGACCTCTCTAGCCTTGAAACCTGACCCCCAACTCCCGACCCCTGGGTCTCCTCCAGGGGCGCCCAGGTGTTCTGTCCGTCCCAGGCCCTGAGCGGGGGCAGCATCTGGGCTGGGTGGAGGTTGAACCCTGGAGGAGGAGAGGGGTAACCCTGGTAGGCAGGCCGCGTTGGGGGGAGAGTATCATAGTGGTTCTGGTCAGGTTCTGGGACAGGGTCTGGGTCTGGGTCTGGGTTGGGCTCACGGTACTCTTCATACACTGGTGATGAGGTCTCCTCTCGATCAGGTTGGTGCTCTTTCACTCCCTCGCTGGAGTGGACTCTTCTTTGGCCTGTGATCACTCCGTCTATCCTGTACCCTGTCCCTCTATGTCCCTCGTACCTCCTCTCTGCTGAGTGTGGTCTCTCTGCCCCATACCCTGTCCCCCCTCCGTCAATAGACTCACGCCTTTCCCTCCTGTTCCTGCTTCTGTCTCTCTGACCTCTTCTATCAGCTGAACCATACCCTCTATGGCCTCTCCCTCCATCATACCTTCTCTCTCTCTCTCCCTCCATCCCTCTCCCTCCCTCCATCCCTCTCTCTCCCTCCATCCCTCTCTCTCCCTCCATCCCTCTCCCTCCCTCCATCCCTCTCCCTCCCTCCATCCCTCTCTCTCCCTCCATCCCTCTCCCTCTCTCCATCCCTCTCTCCCTCCCTCTCTCCATCCCTCTCTCTCCCTCCATCCCTCTCTCTCCCTCCATCCCTCTCCCTCTCTCCATCCCTCTCTCTCCCTCCATCCCTCTCCCTCTCTCCATCCCTCTCTCTCTCTCCATCCCTCTCTCCATCCCTCTCTCCATCCCTCTCTCTCCCTCCATCCCTCTCTCTCTCTCCATCCCTCTCCCTCTCTCTCTCTCCATCCCTCTCTCTCTCTCCATCCCTCTCCCTCTCTCCATCCCTCTCCCTCTCTCTCTCTCCATCCCTCTTTCTCTCTTTCTCTCAGCTGAGAGTGAGCTGAGGCTTCTTCTGTCACTTGTGTTTTCTCTTCCTCGTTCCTTCCTGTACCCCCCCAGCCCGTAGTCCAGCTGCAGTGAGCGCACGCTTCCTGCTCGGCTGAACGACGGAAGGTCGTCTGTAATGTCATAGCGTGATCCCCCCTCGATGCCAGGGAGGCGGAGCCGGGACGGGGACAGCCAATCAGACGAGTCCCACTGGTAGGCTGGGGAGGAAGAGGAGGAAGAGTGTTAGAAAGCTGAAAACACTAAAAAGTTGTAAAGTGTGATTACTGTACATCTTCGCTGGAGGGGAACTTCACTGCTGTATTGGGGGTCAGGGAACATGCCGGTGGAGAGCAGGAAACATTGCAGTTATAAAATCAGTGAAAAAAAAACAAGTCTTTGTTTATGTTTTTTAAATGCTCTTACAATCCACTAAGTACTCTTTGACGAACTCTACACAAATGTCATCCAGGCATCTTCGTCGGTTTTCCGTTGGACTAGACTCGCTAGCAAGCTAATGCTAGCTGATTATCATGTAGCAGCCTATGCTGACTAGCGTCGCTTGAATGCTAGCTAGATAGCTAATGGCGATAATGTTAGTTGTGGTGAAACAAACAAGAAATAAGACAAAAAAACAGAAAACTTGAGCGTGCATAACTATTCACGCCCCCCCAAAGTCAATACTTTGTAGAGCCACTTTTTGCAGCAATTACAGCTGCAAGTCTCTTGGGGTATGTCTCTATAAGCTTGGCACATCTAGCCACTGGGATCTTTTCCCATTCTTCAAGGCAAAACTGCTCCAGCTCCTTCAAGTTGGATGGGTTCCGCTGGTGTACAGCAATCTTTAAGTCATACCACAGATTCTCAATTGGATTGAGGTCTGGGCTTTGACTAGGCCATTCCAAGACATTTCAATGTTTCCCCTTAAACCACTCGAGTGTTGCTTTAGGAGTATGCTTAGGGTCATTGTCCTGTTGGAAGGTGAACCTCCGTCCCTGTCTCAAATCTCTGGAAGACTGAAACAGGTTTCCCTCAAGAATGTCCTTGTATTTAGCGCCATCCATCATTCCTTCAATTCTGACCAGTTTCTCAGTCCCTGCCGATGAAAAACATCCCCACAGCATGATGCTGCCACCACCATGCTTCACTGTGGGGATGGTGTTCTCGGGCTGATGAGAGGTGTTGGGTTTGCGCCAGACATAGCGTTTTCCTTGATGGCCAAAAAGCTCAATTTTAGTCTCATCTGACCAGAGTACCATCTTCCATATGTTTGGGGAGTCTCCCACATGCCTTTTGGCGAACACCAAACGTGTTTGCTTATTTTTTCCTTTAAGCAATGCCTTTTTTTTTGGCCACTCTTCCGTAAAGCCCAGCTCTGTAGAGTGTACGGCTTAAAGTGGTCTTATGGACAGATACGCCAATCTCTGCTGTGGAACTTTGCAGCTCCTTCAGGGTTATCTTTGGTCTCTTTGTTGCCTCTCTTGGCAGGTATGTTGTGGTGCCATATTCTTTCCATTTTTTTATAATGGATTTAATGGTGCTCTGTGGGATGTTCAAAGTTTAGGATACTTTTTTATAACCTAACCCTGATCTGTACTTCTCCACAACTTTGTCCCTGACGTGTTTGGAGAGCTCCTTGGTCTTCATGATGCCGCTTGCTTGGTGGTGCCCCTTGCTTAATGGTGTTGCAGACTCTGGGGCTTTTCAGAACAGGTGTATATATACTGAGATCATGTGACAGATCATGTGACACTTAGATTGCACACAGGTGGACTTTATTTAACTAATTATGTGACTTCTAAAGGTAATTGGTTGCACCAGATCTTATTTAGGGGCTTCATAGCAAAGGGGGTGAATACATATGCACACACCACTTTTCCATTATACATTTTTTAGATTTTTTTTAAACAAGTTATTTTTTTCATTTCACTTCACCAATTTGGACTATTTTGTGTATGTCCATTACATGAAATTCAAATAAAAAATCCATTTAAATTACAGGTTGTAATGCAACAAAATCGGAAAAACGCCAAAGGGGATGTCACACCCTGGCTCTGGGACTCTTTATGTTGAGCCAGGGTGTGTTCATTCTATGTGTTCTGTTTCTTTGTTTGGTTGTTCTAGGTTGTCTGTTTCTATGTTTGCCTGTGTGACTCCCAATCAGAGGCAACGAGTGTCAGCTGTCTGCTGGTTGTCTCTGATTGGGAGCCATATTTAACTGTCTGTGTTTCACTTTGTGTTTGTGGGTTTTTGTTCCGTGTTCGGTCAGTGTCACCGTGGACTTCACGAGTCGTGTTTTGTTTGTAACTTTAACTAATTAAAGTCATGTTTGTTTCACACGCTGCGCCTTGGTCTACTCACTCCTACGACGATCGTGACAGAAAAACCCACCATACCAGGACCAAGCAGCGTGTCCAGGAACACACGCAGGAGGTGACTCTGGTGGATGTCCTCCTCGGTTGGGGGCAGATTACTGAGGAGGAGGCCGTCCGGTACCGGAAGGCGATAAAGGGGGAGACCCAGGCAGGAGAGGAGCAGCGGCGCCAAACGGGTCAACGTCGGACAGGCGAGAGGCAACCCCAATAAATTTTTAGGGGGGGACACACGGCATGGGCGACTGGGCAGCAGGAGGCTGCCACAGGGCGAAATGGGAGACGAGGAGAGAAGGCCACCGGGTTACAGGAGCCATTGGCGAGAGGAGGGAAGGAAGTTGTAGAGGCACGGCGAGAGGTACTGAGGTGTATTGCCAGTCCGGTCCGGCCCGTTCCTGATCCCCGTTTAAGGCCAGTGGTGTGTGTTCCCAGTCCGGTCCGGCCCGTTCCTGCTCCACGCACCAAGCCTATGGTGTGCGTCGCCAGCCCAGCCCGGCCTGTTCCTGCTCCACGCACCAAGCCTACGGTGTGCGTCGCCAGCCCTGTCCGGCCTGTCCCTGCTCCACGCACCAAGCCTACGGTGTGCGTCGCCAGTCCTGCCCGGCCTGTTCCTGCTCCACGCACCAAGCCTACGGTGTGCGTCGCCAGCCCAGCCCGGCCTGTTCCTGCTCCACGCACCAAGCCTACGGTGTGCGTCGCCAGCCCTGCCCGGCCTGTTCCTGCTCCATGCACCAAGCCTACGGTGTGCGTCGACAGCCCAGCCCGGCCTGTCCCTGCTCCACGCACCAAACCTACGGTGTGCGTCGCCAGCCCAGCCCGGCCTGTTCCTGCTCCACGCACCAAGCCTACGGTGTGCGTCGCCAGCCCTGCCCGGCCTGTCCCTGCTCCACGCACCAAGCCTACGGTGTGCGTCGACAGCCCAGCCCGGCCTGTCCCTGCTCCACGCACCAAGCCTACGGTGTGCGTCGTCAGCCTGGTCCAGCCCGTTCCTGCCACTCGCACCAAGCCAGGGGTGCGAGTCGTCAGCCTGGTCCAGCCCGTTCCTGCCACTCGCACCAAGCCAGGGGTGCGAGTCGTCAGCCTGGTTCAGCCCGTTCCTGCTACTCGCACCAAGCCCGAGTACAGTCGTTAAGCCTGGTAAGGCCCGTCGCTGCTCCACGCACCAAGCCTAGGGTGCGAGTCGTCCAGTCCGGCACAACCCGTGCCTGGGTCATCGGTGCCAATTCAGGTACCGCTCAACTGCTCCACTAAGGAGCTGAAGCCTACCGCCCTGCTACGTCCCAGTCCGGCTCCAGCCAGCGGGGCCAGACCGGACCAGGGGCGCTATGGGGGGTTTGTTGGAGGGTGGTGGGCAAGGCCGGAGCCAGAACCGCCGCCGAGGAGGTATGCCCACCCAGCCCTCCCCTGTTTTGCTCGTATTTAGGCGCGGTCGCAGTCCGCGCCTTTAGGGGGGGGTACTGTCACACCCTGGCTCTGGGACTCTTTATGTTGAGCCAGGGTGTGTTCATTCTATGTGTTCTGTTTCTTTGTTTGGGTGTTCTAGGTTATCTGTTTCTATGTTTGCCTGTGTGACTCCCAATCAGAGGCAACGAGTGTCAGCTGTCGGCTGGTTGTCTCTGATTGGGAGCCATATTTAACTGTCTGTGTTTCACTTTGTGTTTGTGGGTTTTTGTTCCGTGTTCGGTCAGTGTCACCGTGGACTTCACGAGTCGTGTTTTGTTTGTAACTTTAACTAATTAAAGTCATGTTTGTTTCACACGCTGCGCCTTGGTCTACTCACTCCTACGACGATCGTGACAGGGGATGAATATTTTTCAAATATTATTAGCATATCTAATCAGAACTGAAAGATCCGGTCCAGACGCGAGTGCTGCAGCTCTGTGCCAAAACTATTATATATATATATATATATATATATATATATATTATTTACTAACATAACTTAACCCGTTTTAACTGCCGCCGTTAACCCAGTAAAGGTCAGATTATGTTTTGCACACTTTTGATACAGATGTGCCTTGTCTCAACACTAAAACCAGCTTTCAAACAAGCCCTACTCAGCAATAGAGCATTGACGACCCATCCTCAGTGTATCTGGTGGGCGGGGATACCTGGCCGGATTTCTCCGAGTATGAACATCGACTGTCGCAACATGAATGGAAACAAATCCAGACTCACGAGAGAGCCTTCAGAAAAAGCCTTGACACTTAACTGCTACAGGAGAAAACAAACTTAGTCTCTTCCGGAGATCCAGGGAAATGGAATAGAGTGGCGGCTGAAAGGAGCTTTCTACAGGAACGGCATATTTTCTGCCTAAACATCGGGATGGGAGACCCTTTGGTGCTCCACTCCTGAAATATGTTGTACGGATCCTGAAAAGGTTCCCTACACGCGAGGATTGCCCAGCGGAGGTGACAGTCACCAACCCTCACTGACTGGATTGAGGCTTAGCTGCACTTTATTCGGGATACCGTTCAACCATCACTCGGTGGCAGTGGAACAGAGAAAGGTATGCAGGGAGAAACTGGCATACTTATGGCAGCATCATAAATCTAAAGCGATTTACATTATTGTGAACAATAGTTCATACCCCAGCCCCCAGCCCAGTACTGGTAATGATATAGTTCATACCCCAGCCCAGTACTGGTAATGATATAGTTCATACCCCAGCCCCCAGCCCAGTACTGGTAATGATATAGTTCATACCCCAGCCCCCAGCCCAGTACTAGTAATGATATAGTTCAAACCCCTGCCCCCAGCCCAGTACTGGTAATGATATAGTTCATACCCCAGCCCAGTACTGGTAATGATATAGTTCATACCCCAGCCCAGTACTGGTAATGATATAGTTCATACCCCAGCCCAGTACTGGTAATGATATAGTTCATACCCCAGCCCAGTACTAGTAATGATATAGTTCATACCCCAGCCCAGTACTAGTAATGATATAGTTCATACCCCAGCCCCCAGCCCAGTACTAGTAATGATATACAGTGGGGGAAAAAAGTATTTAGTCAGCCACCAATTGTGCAAGTTCTCCCACTTAAAAAGATGAGAGAGGCCTGTAATTTTCATCATAGGTACACATCAACTATGACAGACAAAATGAGGAAATTTTTTATGAATTTATTTGCAAATTATGGTGGAAAATAAGTATTTGGTCAATAACAAATGTTTCTCAATACTTTGTTATATACCCTTTGTTGGCAATGACACAGGTCAAACGTTTTCTGTAAGTCTTCACAAGGTTTTCACACACTGTTGCTGGTATTTTGGCCCATTCCTCCATGCAGATCTCCTCTAGAGCAGTGATGTTTTGGGGCTGTCGCTGGGCAACACAGACTTTCAACTCCCTCCAAAGATTTTCTATGGGGTTGAGATCTGGAGACTGGCTAGGCCACTTCAGGACCTTGAAATGCTTCTTACGAAGCCACTCCTTCGTTGCCCGGGCGGTGTGTTTGGGATCATTGTAATGCTGAAAGACCCAGCCACGTTTCATCTCAATGCCCTTGCTGATGGAAGGAGGTTTTCACTCAAAATCTCACGATACATGGCCCCATTCATTCTTTCCTTTACACGGATCAGTCGTCCTGGTCCCTTTGCAGAAAAACAGCCCCAAAGCATGATGTTTCCACCCCCATGCTTCACAGTAGGCATGGTGATCTTTGGATGCAACTCAGCATTCTTTGTCCTCCAAACACGACGAGTTGAGTTTTTACCAAAAAGTTATATTTTGGTTTCATCTGACCATATGACATTCTCCCAATCCTCTTCTGGATCATCCAAATGCACTCTAGCAAACTTCAGACGGGCCTGGACATGTACTGGCTTAAGCAGGGGGGACACGTCTGGCACTGCAGGATTTGAGTCCCTGGCGGCGTAGTGTGTTACTGATGGTAGGCTTTGTTACTTTGGTCCCAGCTCTCTGCAGGTCATTCACTAGGTCCCCCCGTGTGGTTCTGGGATTTTTGCTCACCGTTCTTGTGATCATTTTGACCCCACGGGGTGAGATCTTGCGTGGAGCCCCAGATCGAGGGAGATTATCAGTGGTCTTGTATGTCTTCCATTTCCTAATAATTGCTCCCACAGTTGATTTCTTCAAACCAAGCTGCTTACCTATTGCAGATTCAGTCTTCCCAGCCTGGTGCAGGTCTACAATTTTGTTTCTGGTGTCCTTTGACAGCTCTTTGGTCTTGGCCATAGTGGAGTTTGGAGTGTGACTGTTTGAGGTTGTGGACAGGTGTCTTTTATACTGATAACAAGTTCAAACAGGTGCCATTAATACAGGTAACGAGTGGAGGACAGAGGAGCCTCTTAAAGAAGAAGTTACAGGTCTGTGAGAGCCAGAAATCTTGCTTGTTTGTAGGAGACCAAATACTTATTTTCCACCATAATTTGCAAATAAATTCATTAAAAATCCTACAATGTGATTTTCTGGATTTTCTGTCATAGTTGACGTGTACCTATGATGAAAATTACAGGCCTCTCTCATCTTTTTAAGTGGGAGAACATGCACAATTGGTGGCTGACTAAATACTTTTTTTCCCCACTGTAGTTCATACCCCAGCCCAGTAGTGGTAATGATATAGTTCATACCCCAGCCCCCAGCCCAGTACTGGTAATGATATAGTTCATACCCCAGCCCCCAGCCCAGTACTGGTAATGATATAGTTCATACCCCCGCCCCCAACCCAGTACTGGTAATGATATAGTTCATACCCCAGCCCAGTACTGGTAATGATATAGTTCATACCCCAGCCCCCAGCCCAGTACTGGTAATGATATAGTTCATACCCCCGCCCCCAACCCAGTACTGGTAATGATATAGTTCATACCCCAGCCCAGTACTGGTAATGATATAGTTCATACCCCCGCCCAGTACTAGTAATGATATAGTTCATACCCCCGCCCAGTACTAGTAATGATATAGTTCATACCCCAGCCCCTGCCCAGTACTAGTAATGATATAGTTCATACCCCAGCCCAGTACTAGTAATGATATAGTTCATACCCCAGCCCCCAGCCCAGTACTGGTAATGATATAGTTCATACCCCCACTCAGTACTAGTAATGATATAGTTCATACCCCAACCCCCCACCCAGTACTAGTAATGATATAGTTCATACCCCAACCCCCCGCCCAGTACTAGTGATGATATAGTTCATACCCCAACCCCCCGCCCAGTACTAGTGATGATATAGTTCATACCCCAGCCCAGTACTAGTAATGATATAGTTCATACCCCAACCCCCAGCCCAGTACTAGTAATGATATAGTTCATACCCCAACCCCCCGCCCAGTACTAGTAATGATATAGTTCATACCCCCGCTCAGTACTAGTAATGATTTAGTTCATACCCCAACCCCCAACCCAGTACTAGTAATGATATAGTTCATACCCCAGCCCCCAGCCCAGTACTAGTAATGATATAGTTCATACCCCAGCCCCTGCCCAGTACTAGTAATGATATAGTTCATACCCCAGCCCCTGCCCAGTACTAGTAATGATATAGTGCATACCCCCGCTCAGTACTAGTAATGATATAGTTCATACCCCTGCCCAGTACTGGTAATGATATAGTTCATACCCCAGCCCAGTACTAGTAATGATATAGTTCATACCCCAGCCCAGTACTAGTAATGATATAGTTCATACCCCAGCCCAGTACTGGTAATGATATAGTTCATACCCCAGCCCAGTACTAGTAATGATATAGTTCATACCCCAGCCCCCAGCCCAGTACTAGTAATGATATACAGTGGGGGAAAAAGTATTTAGTCAGCCACCAATTGTGCAAGTTCTCCCACTTAAAAGGTGTCACCAACCAGAGTTTAAAGGTCACAAAGCTCCAGTCCTCCCATGCCCATCAGATGGTGTCACCTACGACAGTTTAAAGGTCACCAGGCCCCAGTCCTCCCATGACCTCATACATATCTTCAATGCCTGTCTGATTAATGGACAGGTACCTGATTCATGGAAGGGTGCTCTTATCCCCTGAACACAATGTTCCAGATGATCCAGCTACATGGAGAGACCCTCTTGCCCTCTTGCCTGTAAAGTGTCCATGAAAGGCTTGTTCACCAGCATCCTACCATGGCTTGTAGATGCAGCCATTCTCTCTGCCAAACAAAAGCCATATATCAAATAAAATAAAATAAAATCTTATTGTCACACGCGCCGAATACAACAGGTGTAGACGTTACCGTGAAATGCTTACTTAAAAACCCCTTAACCAACAATGCAGTTCAATAAATAGAGTTAAGAAAATATTTACTAAATAAACTAAAGTAAAAAATTATAAAAAGTAACACAATAAAGTAACACTAACGAGGCTATATACAGGGGGTACCGGTACCGAGTCAATGTGTGGGGGTACAGGTTAGTCCAGGTAATAATGAGGCTATATACAGGGGGTACTGGTACCGAGTCAATGTGTGGGGGTACAGGTTAGTCCAGGTAATAATGAGGCTATATACAGGGGGTACCGGTACCGAGTCAATGTGTGGGGGTACAGGTTAGTCCAGGTAATAATGAGGCTATATACAGGGGGTACTGGTACCGAGTCAATGTGTGGGGGTACAGGTTAGTCGAGGTAATATGTACATGTAGGTAGGGGTAAAGTGACTATGCATAGATAATAAACAGAGAGTAGCAGCAGTGTAAAATCAAAGGGGGGGGGGGTCAATGTAAATAGTCTAGGTGGCCATTTGATTAATTGTTCAGCAGTCTTATGGCTTGTGGGTAGAAGCTGTTAAGGAGCCTTTTGGACCTAGACTTGGCACTCCGGTACTGCTTGCCGTGCGGTAGCAGGGAGAACAGTCTATGACTAGGGTGACTGGAGTCTTTGACAATTTTTTGGCCTTTCCTTAGACACCGCCTAGTATATAGGTCCTGGATGGCCGGAAAGCTTGGCTCCAGTGATGTACTGGGCTGTTCGCACTACCCTCTGTAGCGCCTTACTGTGAGATGCCGAGCAGTTGCCATACCAGGTGGTGATGCAACTGGTCAAGATGCTCTCGATGGTGCAGCTGTATAACTTTTTGAGGATTTGGGGACCCCATGCCAAATCTTTTCAGTCTCCTGAGGGAGAAAAGGTGTTGCCATGCCCTCTTCACGACTGTCTTGGTGTGTTTGGACCATGATAGTTTGTTGGTGATGTGGACACCAAGGAACTTGAAACTCTCGACCCGCTCCACTACAGCCCCGTCGATGTTAATGGGGGCCTGTTCGGCCCGCATTTTTCTGTAGTCCACGATCATCTCCTTTGTCTGCTCACATTGAGGAAGAGGTTGTTGTCCTGCCAGGTCTCTGACCTCCTCCCTATAGGACGTCTCACCATTGTGAGCCATGAGCAGCCTTTCAAAGCACTTCACGTGATTGCTACGGGTAGGTAATCATTTAGGCAGGTTACCTTTGCTTTCTTGGGCACAGGGACTACGGTGGTCTGCTTGAAACATGTTGGTATTACAGACTCAGTCAGGGACATGTTGAAAATGTCAGTGAAGACACTTGCCAGTTGGTCCGCGCATGCTTTGAGTACACATCCTGGTAATCCGTCTGGCCCAGCGGCTTTGTGAATGTTGACCTGCTTAAAGGTCTTGCTCACATCGGCTACGGAGAACGTGATCACACAGTCATCCGGAACAGCTGGTGCTCTCATGCATGCTTCAGTGTTGCTTGCCTCGAAGCGAGCATAAAAGGCATTTAGCTCGTCTGTTAGGCTCGCGTCACTGGGCAGCGCGTGGCTGTGCTTCCCTTTGTAGTCCGTAATAGTTTGCAAGCCCTGCCACATCCGACGAGCGTCAGAGCCAGTGTAGTAGGATTCAATCTAAGTCCTGTAGTGACGATTTGCCTGTTTGATGGTTCGTCTGAGGGCGTAGCGGGATTTCTTGTAAGCGTCCGGATTAGTGTCCCGTTCCTTGAAAGCTTCAGGTCTTGACAGACAGGGCATGAATGAGTTTTCTGCCTAAAAACTGGAATGGATGACGTCAAGCATGAATCCACAAAGTTTTCCACTGTGTTTCTGGACATTAGAGATGCCTTTGGTACTTAATCACATAGTGTAATGATCAATGACTTGAGGAAATACAACTGCCTCAGCCTTATGTGGACATTATATCTGATGTGTACAAAGGCTCTTTTCTCCAAGTTATCTGTGGGAAGCAGCTGACTGAGCCAATCCCACTCAGGGTTGGCATAGAAACCGGCTGCCAATGGAATGCTGTTAACTTCATCCATCAACCAGTGGCTGAAATGGCTGTGCCAGTGTGCCCCAGCCCATGTGCGGTCCCCGAACCCAGTACAGGGGTATGCTGATGACATTCAGCTCTCCTCCAGAAAGGAGCATGTTATCAAAGATATGCTCTCTCACACAGATTACTTTTTTTAAATGGTCTGGGCTGGAAGTGAAAGGGTCTGGGCTGGAAGTGGAATGGTCTGGGCTGGAAGTGAAATGGTCTGGGCTGGAAGTGTAATGGTCTGGGCTGGAAGTGAAATGGTCTGGGCTGGAAATGAAATGGTCTGGGCTGGAAATGAAATGGTCTGGGCTGGAAGTGAAATGGTCTGGGCTGGAAGTGAAATGGTCTGGGCTGGAAGTGAAATACCCTAAATGTGCAATGTTCTATGAAAGATGCAGCGGATGTCAGTCTAAAACTGATTTACACTAATGAATTAAGCAATCAGAGTTTACTCTAGTCACGAAACATATAGTTATCTTGAACATAAGTTTAATGTTGCTGGCGAGTGGGGGGGAACAAGTTGAGGAGCTCGTCCATGAGTATTCAACCAGGCTATTCAACATTTCCCCTCTGCCTGTGGTCATGAAGCTAGGGGCTGTGAGAGAGGAGAGCTCTAGCAAAGATTCAACATCTGCTTGCCAATGTGCATATCCCACAGAAGGTTCTGAGTGGTGAGAAAGTTGCTCTGCTTAAACTCACACACACCACGTTGTCTTCCTGACCCAAAGAGAAGGGGGTTTAGGTGTCCCAAATATTGAGTGGATTTACACTGCTACCAGACTGACTCACCTGTTGAACATGCTCAACAGTGACGATGTGACAGTTAAGGAGTTAGCCAGAGCCTCCCTCCATCTGGACCTACAGGGGAGGAAGGTTCCACTGGCCACGGACACTGAGGACAACTTCCTGGGCTTCAGGAGGAAGGTTCCACTGGCCACGGACACTGAGGACAACTTCCTGGGCTTCAGGAGGACGGTCCCACTGGCCACGGACACTGAGGACAACTTCCTGGGCTTCAGGAGGAAGGTTCCACTGGCCACGGACACTGAGGACAACTTCCTAGGCTTCAGGAGGAAGGTTCCACTGGCCACGGACACTGAGGACAACTTCCTGGGCTTCAGGAGGAAGGTTCCACTGGCCACGGACACTGAGGACAACTTCCTGGGCTTCAGGAGGAAGGTTCCACTGGCCACGGACACTGAGGACAACTTCCTGGGGCTTCAGGAGGAAGGTTCCACTGGCCACGGACACTGAGGACAACTTCCTGGGCTTCAGGAGGAAGGTTCCCACTGGCCACGGACACTGAGGACAACTTCCTGGGCTTCAGGAGGAAGGTTCCACTGGCCACGGACACTGAGGACAACTTCCTGGGCTTCAGGAGGAAGGTTCCACTGGCCACGGACACTGAGGACAACTTCCTGGGCTTCAGGAGGAAGGTTCCACTGGCCAGGGACACTGAGGACAACTTCCTGAGCTTCAGGAGGAAGGTTCCACTGGCCACGGACACTGAGGACAACTTCCTGGGCTTCAGGAGGAAGGTTCCACTGGCCACGGACACTGAAGACAACTTCCTGGGCTTCAGGAGGAAGGTTCCACTGGCCACGGACACTGAGGACAACTTCCTGGGCTTCAGGAGGAAGGTTCCACTGGCCACGGACACTGAGGACAACTTCCTGGGCTTCAGGAGGAAGGTTCCACTGGCCACGGACACTGAGGACAACTTCCTGGGCTTCAGGAGGAAGGTTCCACTGGCCACGGACACTGAGAACAACTTCCTGGGCTTCAGGAGGAAGGTTCCACTGGCCACGGACACTGAGGACAACTTCCTGGGCTTCAGGAGGAAGGACAATGGAAAATTGGACACTCGTGCTGCGGGCTTTGGAGTCTGGTCAGACTGGCCGGACCTCAACGACCTGTACAACCGGACTGGAGTGGAGCTCAGGTGGACACTGACTGATATGCAAACTGAGCCAGTGACTGCCTCTGATGCAGTTGTGGCAGATCGCGGTGTTGTTGTGGAGGCTTCTGTCACCCATGATGGAACATCTCATCCTACTTCCAGGACAACACTCCTTGGTATCAGACGGATGCAGCTACTGCAACACTGGACTGGCCTGAGGCTGCAGGGGGAAACTGGACTGGCCAGAGGCTGCAAGGGGAAACTGGACTGGCCGGAGGCTGCAGGGGGAACTGGACTGGCCTGAGGCTGCAGGGGGAAACTGGACTGGCCGTTGTTCAGTTGGAGATCTGGAGAATTTTGTATTAGCCAAAATGATTTGAATGGACCGCTGGCTCCCAGCAGCAAGATTTTTGGGGGATGTTACATTTCAAGAACCCTTCGCCCCACATGCCAATAAAGCCCTTAAATTGAAATTGAATTGAATTGAGAGAGATAGATAGAGAGAGAGAGAGAAAGAGAGATCGATAGAGAGAGAAAGAGAGACAGAGCGAGAGAGAGGGAGAGAGAGAGAGAGGGAGAGAGAGGGAGAGAGAGAGAAAGACAGAGAGAGACAGAGAAAGAGACAAAGAGAGAGAGAGCGAGAAAGAGACAGAGAAAGAGACATAGAAAGAGACAGAGAGCGCTCAATTAACATAACAATCTCACCATCCTGTTACACTGGACTCAATTAACACAACGATCAAACCATCCTGTTACACTGGACTCAATTAACACAACAATCACACCATCCTGTTACACTGGACTCAATTAACACAACGATCACACCATCCTGTTACACTGGACTCAATTAACACAACAATCACACCATCCTGTTACACTGGACTCAATTAACACAACAATCACACCATCCTGTTACACTGGACTCAATTAACACAACGATCACACCATCCTGTTACACTGGACTCAATTAACACAACGATCACACCATCCTGTTACACTGGACTCAATTAACACAACAAATCACACCATCCTGTTACACTGGACACCTGGTCAGAGACAAAGATAGAATAAAACCTCTTGGTAACACTACATTAAGTTTCCCCTATTAACTATGTATCTAACACAGTAATAACTGTAGTAACGACATAGTAGTTACATCCTGTAGGAGTTGCTATGTCATTAAATGGTGATAGGGTTGTTGTGGAATCGACATAGTAGTTACATACTGTAGGAGTTGCTATGTCATTACATGGTGATAGGGTTGTTGTGGAATCAACATAGTTGCTTTCACTTGCTGAACGTTATTCCACATGTGTAATTACTGATGTTAATACACATTTTCTTGTTCCACTATGTAACTAATGTTCTGTAGCTCAATTGGTAGAGCATGGCGCTTGTAACGCCAGGGTAGTGGGTTCGATCCCCGAGACCACCCATACGTAAAAATGTATGCGCACATGTCTGTAAGTCGCTTTGGATAAAAGCGTCTGCTAAATGGCTTATTATTATTATTATTATTATTATTACACGTTTGAAAGTCACCTGAGAATTACCATGTTAATAACTTGAACAAAAATCTGACCTTGTGACATGTAACTACAAGGTGCCACTACCATCGAATCCACATGTAATACCAGGGTTAATAAATAGGCTAGGATCTGGTAACAATTATTGTAACAAGGAACACCCTGTCATTAACTACTGGTCATTAACTACCAGTCATTAACTACCGGTCATTAACTACCGGTCATTAACTACCGGTCATTAACTACTGGTCATTAACTACTGGTAATTAACTACCGGTCATTAACTACCAGTCATTAACTACCAGTCATTAACTACCAGTCATTAACTACCGGTCATTAACTACCGGTTATTAACTACCGGTCATTAACTACCAGTCATTAACTACCAGTCATTAACTACCAGTCATTAACTACCTGTCATTAACTACCGGTTATTAACTACCGGTCATTAACTACTGGTCATTAACTACCAGTCATTAACTACCGGTCATTAACTACAAGTCATTAACTACTGGTCATTAGCAACCGGTCATTAACTACCGGTCATTAACTATCAGTCATTAACTATCAGTCATTAACTACCAGTCATTAACTATCGGTCATTAACTATTTGTCATTAACTACCAGTCATTAACTACCAGTCATTAACTACCAGTCATTAGCAACCGGTCATTAACTACCAGTCATTAACTATCGGTCATTAACTACCAGTCATTAACTACCGGTCATTAACTACCGGTTATTCACTACCTGTCATTAACTACTGGTCATTAGCTACCGGTCATTAACTACCAGTCATTAACTACCGGTCATTAACTATCGGTCATTAACTACCAGTCATTAACTATTTGTCATTAACTACCGGTCATTAACTACCAGTCATTAACTACCGGTCATTAACTACCAGTCATTAACTACCGGTCATTAACTATCGGTCATTAACTACCGGTCATTAACTACCAGTCATTAACTACCGGTCATTAACTACCGGTCATTAACTACTGGTCATTAACTATTTGTCATTAACTACCGGTCATTAACTACCAGTCATTACTACCAGTCATTAACTACCGATCATTAACTACCAGTCATTTACTACCGGTCATTAGTCATTAACTACCAGTCATTAACTACCGGTCATTAACTACCAGTCATTAACTACCGATCATTAACTACCAGTCATTCACTACCGGTCATTAACTACCGGTCATTAACTACCAGTCATTAACTACCAGTCATTAGCAACCGGTCATTAACTACCGGTCATTAACTACCAGTCATTAACTACCGGTCATTAACTACCGGTTATTCACTACCTGTCATTAACTACTGGTCATTAGCTACCGGTCATTAACTACCGGTCATTAACTACCAGTAATTAACTACCGGTCATTAACTACCGGTCATTAACTACTGGTCATTAACTATTTGTCATTAACTACCAGTCATTAACTACCAGTCATTAACTACCGGTCATTAACTACCGGTCATTAACTACTGGTCATTAACTATTTGTCATTAACTACCGGTCATTAACTACCGGTCATTAACTACCGGTCATTAACTACTGGTCATTAGATACCAGTCATTAACTACTGGTCATTAACTACCGGTCATTAACTACCGGTCATTAACTACCGGTCATTAACTACTGGTCATTAGATACCAGTCATTAACTACCAGTCATTAACTACCGGTCATTAACTACAAGTCATGAACTACCAGTCATTAACTACTGGTCATTAACTACAAGTCATTAACTAGCAGTCATTAACTACTGGTCATTAGTCATTAACTACAAGTCATTAACTACCAGTCATTAACTATCAGTCATTAACTACCGGTCATTAACTACAAGTCATTAACTACTGGTCATTAACTACTGGTCATTAACTACTGGTCATTAACTACCAGTCATTAATTACCGGTCATTAACTACTGGTCATTAACTACTGATCATTAACTACTGGTCATTAACTACCGGTCATTAACTACCGGTCATTAACTACTGGTCATTAGCTACCAGTCATTAATTACCGGTCATTAACTACCGGTCATTAACTACCGGTCATTAACTACCGGTCATTAACTACCGGTCATTAACTACCAGTCATTTTCAATTAGTTTGTTTCTATGTTATGACCTGGCTCAAAGGCTATACCGAATCAAGTGTAATGTCAGAACAACGTACATAGGATATATTTTTTATAATGATCATGCACCTACCCAGGGGCAGAAAGTGAAACCCAGTAGGGTATAACCTTTATAATGATCATGCACCTACCCAGGGGCAGAAAGTGAAACCCAGTAGGGTATAACCTTTATAATGATCATGCACCTACCCAGGGGCAGAAAGTGAAACCCAGTAGGGTATAACCTTTATAATGATCATGCACCTACCCAGGGGCAGAAAGTGAAACCCAGTAGGGTATAACCTTTATAATGATCATGCACCTACCCAGGGGCAGAAAGTGAAACCCAGTAGGGTATAACCTTTATAATGATCATGTTGTTGTGACATGCTATAAGGCTGTAACGTAACAAAATGTGGAAAAAGTCAAGCGGTCTGAATACTTTAAAAAGTCGTGGAACTGGCTTTGAGGTCCAGAGTTGAATATGAGAGATATAGTGAATAGGGTCAGAGTTGAATATGAGAGATATAGTGAATAGGGTCAGAGTTGAATATGAGAGATATAGTGAATAGGGTCAGAGTTGAATATGAGAGATATAGTGAATAGGGTCAGAGTTGAATATGAGAGATATAGTGAATAGGGTCAGAGTTTAATATGAGAGATATAGTGAATAGGGTCAGAGTTTAATATGAGAGATATAGTGAAGTTTGTTACATTGTATTTTTTTCATTTGGTCCGGTTGGTTTTCACATTTCTAAATGCGGCTATTAGCCACCGTTAGTGGTTTTTCACCATTGTCCGTGGCCTGCACTACCTACCAGCCAGCTCTAGCCTGGACTATTATCGGCCAGTCTGCACTGTCTGCACAGCGCGTTATCGACCCAGAACCTATCGGTTTTTCTGCCGGAATCACTGAATCACTGGACCTTTAATACCGGATCATCGCAACTAGCTAGCTGCAACCAAATGGATGTAGTTGTTGGCTAATCAGCCCTGAGCTAGCCTCGAGCCAGGCCCATCTCCCGGCTATCTACCTCTCTGTCAACCGGACTGGACCTCCTAGTGTTGACACGGAGCCCCGCCGATCCAACACGACTGGTCTGCCGACGAAATCGTCTGATGTGGTTTCAAAAGGCTTCCCGTTACGACGTCGACCACGAAGATCCATCTGCTAGCCACGGCCCGCTAGCACACGCAATCAACAGCCGTGCCTCCTGCTCGCCTGTGCCGTAGCAGCCATTGAACTGCTCCTGGACTCACCTATTGCTGTTCACTGGACCTTATGATCACTCAGCTACACAGCTGATGCCTGCTGGACTGTTCCTTTATACGGTACCGCATCCTGTTTATGTTTAGCCTCAGCCCAAACTTTGTCGCCATTACCAGCTGTTGTCTTAGCTCTCTCGAATAACACCTGTGATTGCTTTATGCCTCTCTCCCATGTCAATATACCTTGCTTATTGCTGTTTCGGTTATTTCTTATTGTACTATTTCACTGTAGATCCCCCAGCCCAGCTCAACCTGCCTTAGATAGCTCCTTTGTCCCGCCCCCCATACACGTGGAGACCGACTCAATCGGTGCCTCCAGTGATGCTATATCTTTCATCGTTACCCAACGCTTAGGTTTACCTCCACTGTACTCATATCCTTCCATATCCTTGTCTGTACATAATGCCCTGAATCTATTCTACAACGGCCGGAAATCTGCCCCCTTTATTCTCTGTACCCAACGCACTAGAAGACCAGTACTTAAAGCCTTTAGCCGTATCCTTATTCTACTCCTCCTCTGTTCCTCTGGTGATGTATAAGTTAACCCAGGCCCTGTAGCCCCCAGTATCACTCCTACTCCCCAGGTGCTATCATTTGTTGACTTCTGTAACCGTAAAAGCCTTGGTTTCTTGCACATTAACATCCGAAGCCTCCTCCCTAAGTTTGAGTTATTCACTGCGTTAGCACACTCCGCCAACCCTGATGTTCTAGCAGTGTCTGAATCCTGGCTTAGGAAGGCCACCAAAAATTCAGAAATGTCCAACCCCAACTACAACATTTTCCGTCTCGATATAACTGCCAAAGGGGGTGGGGTTGCAATCTACTGTAGAGATAGCCTGCAGAGCTCTATCGTACTATCCAGGTCTGTGCCCAAACAGTTTGAGCTTCTACTTCTAAAAATCCACCTTTACAGAAATAAGTCTCTCACTGTTGCCGCTTTCTACAGACCCCCTTCAGCCCCGAGCTGTGCCCTGGACACCATATGTGAAATGATTGCCCCCTATCTATCCTCAGAGTTCGTACTGCTTGGTGACCTAAACTGGGATATGCTTAACACCCCGGCCAACCTACAATCTAAACTAGATGCCCTCAATCTCACACAAATTATCAACGAAGCTACCAGGTACAACCTTAAATCTGTAAACATGGGCACCCTCATAGATATCATCCTGACAAATTGACCTGCCTTATTGCCTGCGTCCGTAACGGGTCCGCGGTCAAACAACCACCCCTCATCACTGTCAAATGCTCCCTAAAACACTTTAGCGAGCAGGCTTTTCTAATTGACCTGGCCCGGGTATCCTGGATGGATATAGATCTCATTCCGTCAGTAGAGGATTCCTGGTTGTTCTTTAAAAGTGCTTTCCTCTCAATCTTAAATAAGCATGCCCCATTCAAAAAATTCAGAACTAAGAACAGATATAGCCCCTGGTTCACCCCAGACTTGACTGCCCTTGACCAGCACAAAAACATCCTGTGGCGAATTGGCATTAGCATCGAACAGCCCCCGCGATATGCAACTTTTCAGGGAAGTCAGGAACCAATATACACAATCAGTTAGGAAAGCAAAGGCTAGCTTTTTCAAACAGAAATGTGCATCCTGTAGCACTAACTCCAAAAAGTTTTGGGACACTGTAAAGTCCATGGAAAATAAGCGCACCTCCTCCCAAATGCCCACTGCACTGAGGCTAGGAAACACTGTCACCACCGATAAATCTACAATAATCGAGAATTTCAACAAGCATTTGGTCATCCCCAAAGCCAACACCTCCTTTGGCCGCCATTCTTTCCAGTTCTCTGCTGCCAATGACTGGAACGAACTGCAAAAATCTCTGAAGCTGGAGACTCTTATCTCCCTCACTAACTTTAAGCATCAGTTGTCAGAGCAGCTTACCGATCACTGCACCTGTACACAGCCCATCTGTAATTAGCCCACCCAACTACCTCATCCCCATATTGTTATTTATTTTGCTAATTTGCACCCCAGTATCTCTATTTGCACATCATCTTTTGCACATCTATCATTCGAGTGTTAATTACGAAATTGTAACTATTTTTGCACTATGGCCTATTTATTTATTGCTTTACCTCCATAATTTACTACATTTGCACACACTGTATTTATATTTTCTGTTGTATTTTTGAATTTATGTTTTGTTTTACCCCATATGTAACTCTGTGTTGTTGTTTTTATCGCACTGCTTTGCTTTATCTTGGCCAGGTCGCAGTTGTAAATGAGAACTTGTTCTCAACTGTCTTACCTGGTTAAATAAAGGTTAAATAAAAAAATAAATAAAAATTTAATAAATGAAATAAAATGCCTAATCAAAACCATGGTGAGTTGTTTAGTGCGGATAGAGTGTTCACACCAGTCCAAACAAACCCAGCTAATGTGCCCGAGTTCGAAAAAACTGCTCCAAACCAATTTGGTGTGAAAACCACCTTAGAATTAGTGGTGACTCGAGGAATCCTGGAGATCCTCAAAGAACCATTGCTTGCCATATTTTTTATCTTCGGTTAGTTGAGGGGTTCTTGGAGGAACTTTTAATGTTTTAATGTAGCAAAGGGTTCCTCGAGGAAACCTGGACTGGAGGTGTGGCTTAGTAGGGGCGTGGCTTTCATATAGATATTTTTTGGCCTACCGTTAAGAGTAAATGTTATTCCTGTTTATCTGTTCTGTTCTATCGTCATCTTATGACATTTACTCTAACGGGTGGCCAAAAATAATGACCTGAAAGCCAATCTTCTGATAGGCTGCAACCTCTAAAATATCTTATTAAAAAGGTTAAACATTGAACCCCTCCCATCACAAAAAAGTTCTGGTTTGAACTTTTACACAGGGGTTCATATGAAAGCCTTTTTCAGAGCGGTTCCTCAAGGAACCTTTTTCAAATGGAAAGGTTCCGCTGTTGTGGCAACACAAAACGTTCTTCCAGGCACCTTTACTTCTAAGAGTGCACGGGACGCATCCCTTGTCTGTCCTTGTGAGAGGACAGTTACTGGAGAGTCAGTTAGTGTATGGAACGTCTCCCGTGTGAGAGGACAGTTACTGGAGAGTCAGTTAGTGTATGGGACGTCTCCCGTGTGAGAGGACAGTTACTGGAGAGTCAGTTAGTGTATGGGACGTCTCCCGTGTGAGAGGACAGTTACTGGAGAGTCAGTTAGTGTATGGGACGTCTCCCGTGTGAGAGGACAGTTACTGGAGAGTCAGTTAGTGTATGGGACGTCTCCCGTGTGAGAGGACAGTTACTGGAGAGTCAGTTAGTGTATGGGACGTCTCCCGTGTGAGAGGACAGTTACTGGAGAGTCAGTTAGTGTATGGGACGTCTCCCGTGTGAGAGGACAGTTACAGAGTGTACAATACCTTCCTCCTTTATACTGTCCACAGTATTATTCACCAGGCATATTACAGTCACTATGGAGGCTGAGAGAGAGACAGAGAGAGAGAGAGAGAGTTATCATTTCACTACTATATTCATTAATATTAATTAATATTAATATTAACCTGCGTGAACATTGTTCACAAACAAATGTAAGTACATACGACTGCACAAGCATACATGAGTCTCTCCGTGTGTGTGTGCCTGTGTGTGCATTTGTGTGCCTGTTTGTGTGTGTGTGTGTGTGTGTGTGTGTGTGTGTGTGTGTTTGTGTGCCTGTGTGTGTGTGTGAGTGTGTCTAAAGATGTGAGTCACGTAATATGACAGGTGGTTGACAACAGAACGTAATCTTACAAATAAAAAAACATTTTGGAACCACTGCACATTTTTACGATATAGCCAATTTTGACTTTGTGTCTTTGGTAACTAGTGACAACCATAAATGAACAAGATCAAATGGAGCTTCTCTTTTCCAGCAGAACAATCACCTCTCCCTTCTGGTCCCAAATGGCACCCTATTCCCTACATAGTGCACTACTTTTAATCAGAGTCCTATGGGCCCCGGTTGAAAGTAGTGCACTATATAGGGAATAGGGTGCCATTTGAGACGCTGCCTCTGCCCTTTTACCTCATCTGCTGGCTGAATCAGGCTGAGAAGAAGCGGCCTTACACAGGAAGCGGCACAGGTCCTAATCCAGGCACTTGTCATCTCCTGTCTGGATTACTGCAACTCGCTATTGGCTGGGCTCCCTGCCTGTGCCATTAAACCCCTACAACTCATCCAGAATGTCTGGTGTTCAACCTTCCCAAGTTCTCTCACATCACCCCGCTCCTCCGCACACTCCACTGGCTTCCAGTTGAAGCTCGCATCTGCTACAAGACCATGGTGCTTGCCTACGGAGCTGTGAGGGGAACGGCACCTCCGTACCTTCAGGCTCTGATCAGTCCCTACACCCAAACGAGGGCATTGCGTTCATCCACCTCTGGCCTGCTGGCCCCCCTACCTCTGCTGAAGCACAGTTCCCGCTCAGCCCAGTCAAAACTGTTCGCTGCTCTGGCACCCCAATGGTGGAACAAGCTCCCTCACGACGCTAGGACAGCGGAGTCACTCACCACCTTCCGGAGACATTTGAAACCCCACCTCTTTAAGGAATACCTGGGATAGGATAAAGTAACCCTTCTACCCCCCCTTACCCCACCCCCATAAAAAAAACAAAAAACATATTGTAAAGTGGTTATCCCACTGGCTATAGGGTGAATGCACCAATGTGTAAGTCGCTCAGGATAAGAGCATCTGCTAAATGACGTAAATGTAAATGTAAATATAAGAATAACAAGCTACTTAACATGTTAGGGTACAGACACGGCTCAGATGGGGTGGAGACACGGTGGAGACGGGGTAGAGACACGGCTCAGACGGGGTAGAGACACGGTGGAGACGGGGTAGAGACAAGGCTGAGACGGGGTAGAGACAAGGCTGAGACGGGGTAGAGACAAGGCTGAGACGGGGTAGAGACAAGGATGAGACGGGGTAGAGACAAGGATGAGACGAGGTAGAGACACGGTGGAGACGGGGTGGAGACATGGCTGAGACGGGGTGGAGACACAGTGGAGACGGGGTAGAGACAAGGATGAGACGGGGTAGAGACAAGGATGAGACGGGGTAGAGACAAGGCTGAGACGGGGTAGAGACAAGGATGAGACGAGGTAGAGACACGGTGGAGACGGGGTGGAGACACGGCTGAGACGGGGTGGAGACACGGTGGAGACGGGGTAGAGACAAGGCTGAGATGGGGTGGAGACACGGCTGAGACGGGGTGGAGACACGGTGGAGACGGGGTAGAGACAAGGATGAGACGGGGTAGATGCTGTCTCTACTCTGCGGGGCCATACAGTATGATGTCTCTACTCTGCGGGGCCATACAGTATGCTGTCTCTACTCTGCAGGGCCATACAGTATGCTGTCTCTACTCTGCGGGGCCATACAGTATGCTGTCTCTACTCTGGGGGCAGTATGCTGTCTCTCTACTTCTGATGGGCCCATACAGTATGCTGTCTCTACTCTGCGGGGCTCCATACAGTATGCTGTCTCTACTCCCTGGGCCATACAGTATGCTGTCTCTACTCTGCAGGGGCCATCAGTATGCTGTCTCTACTGGGCCATACAGTATGCTGTCTCTACTCTGCGGGGCCATACAGTATGCTGTCTCTACTCTGCGGGGCCATACAGTATGCTGTCTCTACTCTGCAGGGCCATACAGTATGCTGTCTCTACTCTGCAGGGCCATACAGTATGCTGTCTCTACTAACATACCAGCCCACATTATGTTAGCCATGCAGGTCCTGTTTTCGACATGCGTTAAACCCCCTCCATGATGTAGCCTACGTGTCCATGCCCACTGTGAATACCGAATATTTAGAAGTTATCCGTAACCTGTAAAAATGGATTATTCAAAACCCAAGCCCTCCCTCAGGTCTACTATAATGAAGGCTGGTTCAACAACAACAAGGATCACAGTCAAACGGATTGGGAAGTAGGTCCCAAAGTGCTCTTCCAAGCGTTGGAGGTGAGCAGTCATCACTCGTGTGGGACACTTACTGATGCTGTTTCCTGTTATTTTCTTTTCATTACACAGAAAGTCAACCAAGTCAGTTTTTATTTTTACATCCATTGTGAATGACAACAGTTCCTCTCTCAATGCAAAATATCTAACGTCCATCTGGAGAGCATAAGCTGGGGAGTTTGAGTCGTTCATTCAGTTTCCTCTTGATTGCTACCAATAGCATAAATTCTTAGTTTCACAGTGTTATCTGACAAAGGTATTGATGTGAGTTTCTGTGCCTCTGCCTCCCCACACATTGTTTTCACCATATCAACTGCAGCCGGTAATATCAAAGTCTCTGCAATAGTGTGTGGTTTCATAGTGTAGCGGGACCTAGACATTCACCGTGGGAATGATTCAAGTGCAACGGTCAAGCGCTATGCTTTTACCATGATCTAAGGGCACTCTCTGGTTGAATTGTATCTTTTAGATTTGAATAATTTTCATTAAGAGGTTGATTTCATTAAGGTTAACCACATTACAATGATTTTGAGATACAAAGACAATATATATATATTTTTTTACAGTATATATATATATTTTCCAGGATTTTTGAAATTCTCCCCACTGTTGTAGAGTATGAACAATAGCATCATCACCGGTCTGTAGTGAAATTATGAAATTAAAATATGCAGATTTTCTCTAACACTAAACATACAAATATGTTTTTTTTACAGTTATAAGGAAGGTGAAATCTTATAGTTAGTCATTTTATAATTTAATTATGCTATATTTAGAAATCATATGTAATTTCAAGCCTTATTCATACAATTTTGTTGAATAGGAAATACATCATACTTCATATTTTAACATTTTAATCGTATTTGCGCTTGTGTACTCAAAGGTGACTACACCTCAGCAGTATATACAGTTGAAGTCGGAAGTTTACATACACTTAGGTTGGAGTCATTAAAACTGGTTTTTCAACCACTCCACAAATTTCTTGTTAACAAACTATAGTTTTGGCAAGTCGGTTAGGACATCTACTTTGTCCATGACACAAGTCATTTTTCCAACAATGGTTTACAGACAGATTATTTCACTTATAATTCACTGTATCACAATTCCAGTGGGTCAGAAGTTTACATACACTAAGTTGACTGTGCCTTTAAACAGCTTGGAAAATTCCAGAAAATGATGTCATGCTTTAGAAGCTTCTGATAGGCTAATTTACATCATTTGAGTCAATTGGAGGTGTACCTGTGGATGTATTTCAAGGCCTACCATCAAACTCAGTGCCTCTTTGCTTGACATCATAGGAAAATCAAAAGAAATCAAGTCTGGTTCATCCTTGGGAGCAATTTCCAAATGCCTGAAGGTACCACGTTCATCTGTACAAACAATAGTATGCAAGTATAAACACCATGGGACCACACAGCCGTCATACCGCTCAGAAAGGAGACGCGTTCTGTCTCCTAGAGATGAACGTACTTTGGTGCGAAAAGTGCAAATCAATCCCAGAACAACAGCAAAGGACCTTGTGAAGATGCTGGAGGAAACAGGTACAAAAGTATCTATATCCACAGTAAAACAAGTCATATATCGACATACAGTGGGGAAAAAAAGTATTTAGTCAGCCACCAATTGTGCAAGTTCTCCCACTTAAAAAGATGAGAGAGGCCTGTAATTTTCATCATAGGTACACGTCAACTATGACAGACAAAATGAGAAAAAAAATCCTGAAAATTACATTGTAGGATTTTTAATGAATTTATTTGCAAATTATGGTGGAAAATAAGTATTTGGTCAATAACAAAAGTTTCTCAATATTTTGTTATATACCCTTTGTTGGCAATGACACAGGTCAAACGTTTTCTGTAAGTCTTCACAAGGTTTTCACACACTGTTGCTGGTTAGATCTAGCTTCCCACTGGGCGACGTTCACTGCAACGTAACATGGAATCTATGTGGAAAACATATTCCTTCATCCTACTGGAGTGCTGATCTATCTACAGTACAGCTATTCCTTCATCCTACCTCTCCTACTGGAGTGCTGATCTATCTACAGTACAGCTATTCCTTCATCCTACCTCTCCTACTGGAGTGCTGATCTATCTACAGTACAGCTATTCCTTCATCCTACCTCTCCTACTGGAGTGCTGATCTATCTACAGTACAGCTATTCCTTCATCCTACCTCTCCTACTGGAGTGCTGATCTATCTACAGTACAGCTATTCCTTCATCCTACCTCTCCTACTGGAGTGCTGATCTATCTACAGTACAGCTATTCCTTCATCCTACCTCTCCTACTGGAGTGCTGATCTATCTACAGTACAGCTATTCCTTCATCCTACCTCTCCTACTGGAGTGCTGATCTATCTACAGTACAGCTATTCCTTCATCCTACCTCTCCTACTGGAGTGCTGATCTATCTACAGTACAGCTATTCCTTCATCCTACCTCTCCTACTGGAGTGCTGATCTATCTACAGTACAGCTATTCCTTCATCCTACCTCTCCTACTGGAGTGCTGATCTATCTACAGTACAGCTATTCCTTCATCCTACCTCTCCTACTGGAGTGCTGATCTATCTACAGTACAGCTATTCCTTCATCCTACCTCTCCTACTGGAGTGCTGATCTATCTACAGTACAGCTATTCCTTCATCCTACCTCTCCTACTGGAGAGTTGACCTATTTACAGCTATTCCTTCTTCCAGGGTTTTAACCAAGCACTTCTTAGCTTTGATATTTTGTCACTGACTACTACTGTGAGAATGATTATTGAGAGATCTCTTAATAACCACTCACCCACATGTCTGCATCTGCCCAGTACAGTTGAAACCGGGATTAATACGTGAAGAGCACACTTCTCCAGCGTGCCAGTGGCCATTGAAGGAGAGCATTTGCCCACTGAAGTCAGTTACGACGCCGAACTGCAGTCAGGTCAAGATCCTGGTGAGGATGACGAGCACGCAGATGAGCTTCCCTGAGACGGTTTCTGACAGTTTGTGCAGAAATTATTTGGTTGGGTTTGCTGACAGTTTGTGCAGAAATTATTTGGTTGTGCAAACCCACAGTTTCATCAGCTGTGGGGTGGCTGGTCTCAGACGATCCCGCAGGTGAAGAAGCCAGATATGGAGATCCTGGGCTGGTGTGGTTACACGTGGTCTGCGGTTGTGAGGCCGGTTGGATGTACTGACAAATTCTCTAAAACGACGTTGGAGGCGGCTTATGGTAGAGCAATTAACAATCAATTATCTGGCAACAGCTCTGGTGGACATTCCTGCAGTCAGCATGCCAATTGCACACTCCCTCAAAACTTGAGACATCTGTGGCATTGTGTTGTGTGGCAAAACTGTACATTTTAGAGTGGCCTTATATTGTCCCCAGCACAAGGTGCACCTGTGTAATGATCATGTTGTTAAATCAGCTTCTTGATATGCCACACCTGTCAGGTGGATGGATTATCTTGGCAAAGGAGAAAAGCTCATTAACAGGGATGTAAACAAATTTGTGCCCAAAAATGAAGAGCAATAAGCTTTTTGTGCGTTTTGAAAATTTCTGGGATCTTTTATTTCAGCTCTTGAAACATGGGACCAGCACTTTACATGTTGTGTTTATATTTTTGTTCAGTGTATTTGACCCTGCTGGTCATCTATAAATGTTTGAACATCTTGAAGAACGATCTGGCCTTAATGGCCATGTACTCTTATAATCTCCACCTGGCACAGCCAGAAGAGGACTGGCCACCCCTCAGAGCCTGGTTCCTCTCTAGGTTTCTTCCTAGGTTCCTGCCTTTCTAGGGAGTTTTTCCTAGCCACCGTGCTTCTACTTCTGCATTGCTTGCTGTTTGGGGTTTTAGGCTGGGTTTCTGTATAAGCACTTTGTGACATCTGCTGATGTGAAAAGGGCTTTATAAATACATTTTGATTTGATTATATAATAGACCAATGACCGTTCATCTGGGTAAGGGGGTGGGCTCTAGACCATCATATCAGCCAATCAGGGCTGTGTATGTAAATATCTTCAAATGTGTTTCGTAACACCCACACCATCAGACTGAGCATTTCGCCAAAAAAATATACGTCTCCAACTAAACCAAAAAATTTAAGTTAAAGAATAAGATTAAGATTAAGCCCGTGTCTCAGATAAAACTATCCAAGCATTAGATACATATTTGTTAAATGTTGATATTTGGTAGCATTGTCAACAAAACACAATTCAATATTACTTTTGTAATATGGTAAATAGCCTAAAGTTAAGGTAACTAATATAACAGTATTTTTCAACCTTTAAATGCATTTTGAGGTTACTGTAACTATAAATGTTTTCTTATGTAATCATAGGAAGTGTTCAAGATAGCATGCAAAGGTCGCAGGTCTGTGGAGACTATAAAATATATATATATAATATATACGAATGAGAATATGTACTTTTAATGTAATCTCAACTGCAGGTAATTTGGTTGTGCTATTAAATGAAGCACAGTGATAAAACATTCAAGCAGGGCCTTTCTTGGCTTGGTGTGTATCCCGCCTAACTCGATATGACCCTGCTGCCCCAGAGCTGGAGAGAAAGTGAAAGTCACTTACAAGCTAAAGTCACAGCCGCCAGAAACAAACAGAGAAGACGAAGCCAACAAGCATCTCTGTTCTTAGAATCTCTGTTCTTAGAATCAACTCAAAAAGAGAAAAGAGAAGCGAGAAAAAGGAAACAGATGAACATTGGAATGAATTTTGAAAGGTGGAAGAGTGACGCCGAAAATGACGTTAGGTAAGTGTTGGTTGCGTTTTTAGCCTGCTAGCTATGTTAGCTGATGACCTTAGTGTGTTCAATTTTCAAGCTATCTATAACATAGCTACTTAGCTAGCTAGCTAGATAACATCTTCCGTACCCTGACAGTTTTGTACTTAAATGAATCTACCAATAGCATCATGTAGCTACACTGCATAAACCCCACAAGATGCCCAATAATGCCTTTATTTCAACTAGCTAATGTTAGCTAGCTAAAGCTAGACATGCAGATTGTTGACGTGACAGCGTGTTTGGTTTGTTTATGATAATGCTAGCTAGGTGGTCGAAGGAACACCCCCAAAAATGGCATGTAGCTGTAGAATTTGGTACATTAACATCACAAAAAACATGTATTTCTCAGGGAGATACTGGTGGAAATCTGGTCTTGATTTCAAGTTGTGATTGTGCAAACCCCAACACTGAAAGAGGTAAGAAATGCTGTATGCATTTTCCGTTATGCTTTTGTGACTCAATTATTATTTTGTTGGTAATCGACCAAAATAGTTAGCTATGTTGTGGTCCTCTGTAGCTCAGCTGGTAGAGCACGGTGCTTGTAAAGCCAAGGTAGTGGGTTCGATCCCCGGGACCACCCATACACACAAAAAAAATGTATGCACGCATGACTGTAAGTCGCTTTGGATAAAAGCGTCTGCTAAATGGCATATTATTATTATTATATGTTCAGCCCCTTACCTGCCTATATAAAGCACTGATTGAACTACCCACCAGAACGACTAAGTAGCTTGAACACATTAACGTTAAGGTCAGTAGCTAGCAAGCCAAAACAAACGCAACCCAACACTTACCTACATTACCAGTCCATGAGAATTGGGGCCATTTCGGCGTCATTTTCACTTCCTCTCCAGCTCTGGGGCAGCACGGTCTTTCGAGGAGGCAGGATTAGCTCAAAGACACACCTAGCCCAGAAGGCCAGCCCAAGGCGGTTCAGGGATCAACCCCCCTTGTTTAAGTTCAAAGTGAAAACACTACACAGGAAGTGGAGCGGCATTGGGTCGCTGCTTTAAAGCTGCAATATATAACTTTTTGGGTGATCTCACCAAAATTCACATAGAAATGTGAGTTATAGATCTGTAATTCTCATTGAAAGCAAGTCTAAGAAGCGGTAGATCTGTTCAATGTGTGCTATTTCTATGCTTCCCGTTCTTAAGTTTAGCTTTTCTGTCTTTTACTTTCGGTTTTGTACACCAGCTTCAAACAGCTGAAAATACTATATTTTAGGTTTAATTAAAATATATTTCACAGTGGTTTAGATGGTACAATGATTCCCTACACTACACATTGCTTGTTTTGTCACATAAACTGAAATTAGGCAAACTATTAGAATAGTAACCAGGAAATAGTGGAGCGATTTCTGCATATTGCACCTTTTAAGTTGTTGTATAAATGCAAAAATATCTGACATTGTTTTTCCTTAGGAATTTGGTTGTACTTTTAGATGGTAGAAAGCATAGTGATAAGACATTAGGAATTCAACAAAATTCTGTCCGTCTTTTTGAGTGGGTGAATAAAGGTTGAGGTCTCATTGATCAACATCTCAACCAAATATTACATTTTCACGTTGAAACTATGTGGTGTGCCCAGTGGGTAACGTTAGCGAGTTTGACCTAGTTAGTGTTAGCGAGTATGAACTAGCTAGTGTTAGCAAGTATGAACTAGCTACCGTTAGCGAGTATGAACTGGCTAGTGTTAACTAGTATGAACCAGGGTTGGGGTCAATTACGAATTTCTGAATTTAATTTAAACATTACATCCTGCAGGACACCAGCTCCTAACAGCATCCAGGCTGACTGCAGGACACCAGCTCCTAACAGCATCCAGGCTGACTGCAGGACACCAGCTCCTAACAGCATCCAGGCTGACTGCAAGACACCAGCTCCTAACAGCATCCAGGCTGACTGCAGGACACCAGCTCCTAACAGCATCCAGGCTGACTGCAGGACACCAGCTCCTAACAGCATCCAGGCTGACTGCAGGACACCAGCTTCTAACAGCATCCAGGCTGACTGCAGGACACCAGCTCCTAACAGCATCCAGGCTGACTGCAGGACACCAGCTCCTAACAGCATCCAGGCTGACTGCAGGACACCAGCTCCTAACAGCATCCAGGCTGACTGCAGGACACCAGCTCCTAACAGCATCCAGGCTGACTGCAGGACACCAGCTCCTAACAGCATACAGGCTGACTGCAGGACACCAGCTCCTAACAGCATCCAGGCTGACTGCATGACACCAGCTTATAGCACAGCATCCAGGCTGACTGCAGGACACCAGCTCCTAACAGCATCCAGGCTGACTGCAGGACACCAGCTTCTAACAGCATCCAGGCTGACTGCAGGACACCAGCTCCTAGCAGCATCCAGGCTGACTGCAGGACACCAGCTCCTAACAGCATCCAGGCTGACTGCAGGACACCAGCTCCTAGCACAGCATCCAGGCTGACTGCAGGACACCAGCTCCTAACAGCATCCAGGCTGACTGCAGGACACCAGCTCCTAACAGCATTCAGGCTGACTGCAGGACACCAGCTCCTAGCACAGCATCCAGGCTGACTGCAGGACACCAGTTCCTAGCACAGCATCCAGGCTGACTGCAGGACACCAGCTCCTAACAGCATCCAGGCTGACTGCAGGACACCAGTTCCTAACAGCATACAGGCTGACTGCAGGACACCAGCTCCTAGCACAGCATCCAGGCTGACTGCAGGACACCAGTTCCTAGCACAGCATCCAGGCTGACTGCAGGACACCAGCTCCTAACAGCATCCAGGCTGACTGCAGGACACCAGCTCCTAACAGCATCCAGGCTGACTGCAGGACACCAGCTCCTAACAGCATCCAGGCTAACTGCAGGACACCAGCTCCTAACAGCATCCAGGCTGACTGCAGGACACCAGCTCCTAGCACAGCATCCAGGCTGACTGCAGGACACCAGCTCCTAACAGCATCCAGGCTGACTGCAGGACACCAGCTCCTAACAGCATCCAGGCTGACTGCAGGACACCAGCTCCTAGCACAGCATCCAGGCTGACTGCAGGACACCAGCTCCTAACAGCATCCAGGCTGACTGCAGGACACCAGCTCCTAACAGCATCCAGGCTGACTGCAGGACACCAGCTTCTAACAGCATCCAGGCTGACTGCAGGACACCAGCTCCTAACAGCATCCAGGCTGACTGCAGGACACCAGCTTCTAACAGCATCCAGGCTGACTGCAGGACACCAGCTTCTAACAGCATCCAGGCTGACTGCAGGACACCAGCTCCTAGCACAGCATCCAGGCTGACTGCAGGACACCAGCTTCTAGCACAGCATCCAGGCTGACTGCAGGACACCAGCTCCTAACAGCATCCAGGCTGACTGCAGGACACCAGCTTCTAGCACAGCATCCAGGCTGACTGCAGGACACCAGTTCCTAACAGCATCCAGGCTGACTGCAGAACACCAGCTCCTAACAGCATCCAGGCTGACTGCAGGACACCAGTTCCTAACAGCATCCAGGCTGACTGCAGAACACCAGCTCCTAACAGCATCCAGGCTGACTGCAGGACACCAGTTCCTAACAGCATCCAGGCTGACTGCATGACACCAGTTCCTAACAGCATCCAGGCTGACTGCAGGACACCAGCTCCTAGCACAGCATCCAGGCTGACTGCAGGACACCAGTTCCTAGCACAGCATCAGGCTGACTGCATGACACCAGCTCCTAACAGCATCCAGGCTGACTGCAGGACACCAGCTCCTAACAGCATCCAGGCTGACTGCAGGACACCAGCTCCTAACACAGCATCCAGGCTGACTGCAGGACACCAGCTCCTAGCACAGCATCCAGGCTGACTGCAGGACACCAGCTCCTAACAGCATCCAGGCTGACTGCAGGACACCAGCTTCTAACAGCATCCAGGCTGACTGCAGGACACCAGCTCCTAACAGCATCCAGGCTGACTGCATGACACCAGCTCCTAGCACAGCATCCAGGCTGACTGCAGGACACCAGCTCCTAACAGCATCCAGGCTGACTGCAGGACACCAGCTCCTAACAGCATCCAGGCTGACTGCAGGACACCAGTTCCTAGCACAGCATCCAGGCTGACTGCAGGACACCAGCTCCTAACAGCATCCAGGCTGACTGCAGGACACCAGCTCCTAACAGCATCCAGGCTGACTGCAGGACACCAGCTCCTAGCACAGCATCCAGGCTGACTGCAGGACACCAGCTCCTAACAGCATCCAGGCTGACTGCAGGACACCAGCTCCTAACAGCATCCAGGCTGACTGCAGGACACCAGCTCCTAACAGCATCCAGGCTGACTGCAGGACACCAGCTCCTAACAGCATCCAGGCTGACTGCAGGACACCAGCTCCTAGCACAGCATCCAGGCTGACTGCAGGACACCAGCTCCTAACAGCATCCAGGCTGACTGCAGGACACCAGCTCCTAACAGCATCCAGGCTGACTGCAGGACACCAGCTCCTAACAGCATCCAGGCTGACTGCAGGACACCAGCTCCTAGCACAGCATCCAGGCTGACTGCAGGACACCAGCTCCTAGCACAGCATCCAGGCTGACTGCAGGACACCAGCTCCCACATCATCCAGGCTGACTGCAGGACACCAGCTCCTAACATCATCCAGGCTGACTGCAGGACACCAGCTCCTAACATCATCCAGGCTGACTGCAGGACACCAGCTCCTAACAGCATCCAGGCTGACTGCAGGACACCAGCTCCTAGCCCAGCATCCAGGCTGACTGCAGGACACCAGTTCCTAGCACAGCATCCAGGCTGACTGCAGGACACCAGCTCCTAACAGCATCCAGGCTGACTGCAGGACACCAGCTCCTAACAGCATCCAGGCTGACTGCAGGACACCAGCTCCTAGCACAGCATCCAGGCTGACTGCAGGACACCAGCTCCTAACAGCATCCAGGCTGACTGCAGGACACCAGCTCCTAACACAGCATCCAGGCTGACTGCAGGACACCAGCTTCTACACAGCATCCAGGCTGACTGCAGGACACCAGCTCCTAACAGCATCCAGCACTGCAGGCTCCTAACCTCCAGGCGCTGCAGGACACCAGCTCCTAACAGCATCCAGGCTGACTGCAGGACACCAGCTCCTAACAGCATCCAGGCTGACTGCGGAACACCAGCTCCTAGCACAGCATCCAGGCTGACTGCAGGACACCAGCTCCTAACAGCATCCAGGCTGACTGCAGGACACCAGCTCCTAACAGCATCCAGGCTGACTGCAGGACACCAGCTCCTAACAGCATCCAGGCTGACTGCAGGACACTAGCTCCTAACATCATCCAGGCTGACTGCAGGACACCAGCTCCTAACAGCATCCAGGCTGACTGCAGGACACCAGCTCCTAACAGCATCCAGGCTGACTGCAGGACACCAGCTCCTAGCACAGCATCCAGGCTGACTGCAGGACACCAGCTCCTAACAGCATCCAGGCTGACTGCAGGACACCAGCTCCTAACAGCATCCAGGCTGACTGCGGAACACCAGCTCCTAGCACAGCATCCAGGCTGACTGCAGGACACCAGCTCCTAACAGCATCCAGGCTGACTGCAGGACACCAGCTCCTAACAGCATCCAGGCTGACTGCAGGACACCAGCTCCTAACAGCATCCAGGCTGACTGCAGGACACCAGCTCCTAACAGCATCCAGGCTGACTGCGGAACACCAGCTCCTAGCACAGCATCCAGGCTGACTGCAGGACACCAGCTCCTAACAGCATCCAGGCTGACTGCAGGACACCAGCTCCTAACAGCATCCAGGCTGACTGCAGGACACCAGCTCCTAACAGCATCCAGGCTGACTGCAGGACACCAGCTCCTAACAGCATCCAGGCTGACTGCAGGACACCAGCTCCTAACAGCATCCAGGCTGACTGCAGGACACCAGCTCCTAACAGCATCCAGGCTGACTGCAGGACACCAGCTCCTAACAGCATCCAGGCTGACTGCAGGACACCAGCTCCTAACAGCATCCAGGCTGACTGCAGGACACCAGCTCCTAGCACAGCATCCAGGCTGACTGCAGGACACCAGCTTCTAGCACAGCATCCAGGCTGACTGCAGGACACCAGCTCCTAACAGCATCCAGGCTGACTGCAGGACACCAGCTCCTAACACAGCATCCAGGCTGACTGCAGGACACCAGCTCCTAACACAGCATCCAGGCTAACTGCAGGACACCAGCTCCTAACAGCATCCAGGCTGACTGCAGGACACCAGCTTCTAGCACAGCATCCAGGCTGACTGCAGGACACCAGCTTCTAGCACAGCATCCAGGCTGACTGCAGGACACCAGCTCCCTAACAGCATCCAGGCTGACTGCAGGACACCAGCTCCTAACAGCATCCAGGCTGACTGCAGGACACCAGCTCCTAACAGCATCCAGGCTGACTGCAGGACACCAGCTCCTAGCACAGCATCCAGGCTGACTGCAGGACACCAGCTCCTAACAGCATCCAGGCTGACTGCAGGACACCAGCTCCTAACAGCATCCAGGCTGACTGCAGGACACCAGTTCCTAACAGCATCCAGGCTGACTGCAGGACACCAGCTCCTAACAGCATCCAGGCTGACTGCAGGACACCAGCTCCTAACAGCATCCAGGCTGACTGCAGGACACCAGCTCCTAACAGCATCCAGGCTGACTGCAGGACACCAGCTCCTAGCACAGCATCCAGGCTGACTGCAGGACACCAGCTCCTAACAGCATCCATAGTAATATAATGTCTTTCTGTCGTTGTTGTGATCTTTTGGTATTCTTGTTTAAGTTTATTTTATTTTATCACACTGTTTCCCTGTCCTTGTATAGCTTACGGTGGCCATATCTCTGGCGATCTGGTCAAAAACTGGTTTTTGACCACTGTTGTAAGCTCCTCTTGTACTTTTGAGTCAGCCCAGAGAGCAAGTAATGCCTTGGTCTCCTCTAAAGTAAAGGATTCAGATGTATTTATTTTCGATGTTGCATCTTGTTGTTGTATCTGAAATATTAGCTAAGTTAGCTAGCTAGATATATTTCAGTTGCAAATAACGCTATTGGAACATTGTCATTATTCTAATGACGGTGCGGAACCCATCCCCCCTCAACAGAACCACACCCAAATGTAATTTAAAAAACGGACCCACCCGTACCAGGTCGGGTACGGTACGGTTCAGTACACAGGTGGAAAAACGCTATTAGTGAGTATGAACTAGCTAGTGTTAGTGAGTATGAACTAGCTAGTGTTAGCGAGTATGAACTAGCTAGTGTTAGCGAGTATGAACTAGCTAGTGTTAGCGAGTATGAACTAGCTAGTGTTAGCGAGTATGAACTAGCTAGTGTTAGCGAGTATGAACTAGCTAGTGTTAGTGAGTATGAACTAGCTAGTGTTAGCGAGTATGAACTAGCTAGTGTTAGCGAGTATGAACTAGCTAGTGTTAGCGAGTATGAACTAGCTAGTGTTAGCTAGTATGAACTAGCTAGTGTAAGTGAGTATGAACTAGCTAGTGTTAGCGAGTATGAACTAGCTAGTGTTAGCAGTATGAACTAGCTAGTGTTAGCGAGTATGAACTAGCTAGTGTAAGTGAGTATGAACTAGCTAGTGTTAGCGAGTATGAACTAGCTAGTGTTAGCGAGTATGAACTAGCTAGTGTTAGCGAGTATGAACTAGCTAGTGTAAGTGAGTATGAACTAGCTAGTGTTAGCGAGTATGAACTAGCTAGTGTTAGCGAGTATGAACTAGCTAGTGTTAGCGAGTATGAACTAGCTAGTGTTAGCGAGTATGAACTAGCTAGTGTAAGCGAGTATGAACTAGCTAGTGTTAGCGAGTATGAACTAGCTAGTGTTAGCGAGTATAAACTAGCTAGTGTTAGTGAGTATAAACTAGCTAGTGTTAGTGAGTATAAACTAGCTAGTGTTAGTGAGTATGAACTAGCTAGTGTAAGTGAGTATGAACTAGCTAGTGTTAGCGAGTATGAACTAGCTAGTGTAAGTGAGTATGAACTAGCTAGTGTAAGTGAGTATGAACTAGCTAGTGTTAGTGAGTATGAACTAGCTAGTGTTAGCGAGTATGAACTAGTTAGTGTTAGCGAGTATGAACTAGCTAGTGTTAGTATGAACTAGCTAGTGTTAGCGAATATGAACTAGCTAGTGTTAGCGAATATGAACTAGCTAGTGTTAGTATGAACTAGATAGTGTTAGTATGAACTAGATAGTGTTAGTGAGTATATGATCTAGCTCGCGTAAGCATCAGACTTGTCTTACCGTTGTCATCGAAGGAGTCCGAGGTGTAGGAGCTGAGAGAGAGAGCTTCAGATGTACTGTCTGAGAAACACGTCATCTCCTCTACCAGATCCTCCACTGTAGACAGACAGGAGAGAGAGGGTCACAGTGTGACACTAAATACTACAACAAAGACAACTGAACAGTGACAGTCAAAAGACTGAAAGGCACATCGAGTTACAGAGAGGAATGAAAATAGAACATTTAATGGTAATTGTGTACGTCCCAAATGGCGCCCTATTCCCTAAACAGTACATCTGTTGACCAGGGCTCTCATCAAAAGTAGTGCACTAAATAGGGAATTGGGTGCCATTGGAACGCAACGATTGTTCCATTTTCCAGTGTCCGTCTGACTGAACCTAACCCCCTACAACCCTGTTCTATTTTCCACACTGTCTGACAGACAGACAGACAGACAGACAGACAGACAGACAGACAGACAGACAGACAGACAGATAGATAGATAGATAGATAGATAGATAGATAGAGGAGCGAGAGAGAGAGAGAGAGAGAGAGAGATAAATTGTCTGATGTTCTATTTTCTATTTTCTCCTATGAAGATAGATGTGATTACTGTTATCTGATGTGTTGTGGAGTGGAGACACACCGTCTCAGTGAGTGGGTTGTTCAGGTGGGACTGGGAGGAGAGGGAGTGGGTTGTTCAGGTGGGACTGGGATGGAGAGGGAGTGGGTTGTTCAAGATGGTGCACAAAAACGCAGCAAAAAGCTTTATCTGATCAAGGTCCTGCCAAATTACTGAAGATAACCACATCAGCAAAACTACCACCTCGTCCTTGACTGACGAAACACCATGGCAGGTGGAAGTTAGTATGTCTAGCAGCCTCCCAGTCCTGACAGAGACCTCAATGCCCGGGCACAGCAATGACAGGCTCCTCCTCTCCTCCCCTCTCCTCTAGAATAGTGACAGTGGTGGTGGTGGTGGTGGTGGTGATGGTGGTAGTTGTGGTGGTGGTAGTTGTGGTGGTGGTGGTGGTAGTTGTGGTGGTGATGGTGGTAGTGGTGGTAGTAGTGGTAGTGGTAGTTGTGGTGGTGGTGGTGGTGGTTGTTGTGGTGGTAGTAGTGGTGGTGGTAGTTGTGGTGGTGGTGATGGTGGTGGTGGTAGTTGTGGTAGTGGTGGTGGTGGTGGTGGTGGTGGTAGTTGTGGTGGTAGTAGTGGTGGTGGTAGTTGTGGTGGTGGTGATGGTGGTGGTGGTAGTTGTGGTAGTGGTGGTGGTGGTGGTAGTGGTGGTGGTGGTGGTAGTAGTGGTGGTAGTGGTGGTGGTGGTGGTTGTGGTGGTGCTGGTGCTGGTGGTGGTGGTGGTAGTTGTGGTGGTGGTGGTGGTAGTTGTGGTGGTGGTGGTAGTAGTTGGTGGTGGTGGTGGTGGTAGTAGTGGTGGTGGTGGTGGTGTAGTAGTAGTGTTGTGGTGGTGGTGTTTTGTGGTGGTGGTAGTGGTGGTAGTAGTGGTGGTGGTAGTTGTGGTGGTGGTGGTGGTAGTTGTGGTGGTAGTAGTGGTGGTGGTAGTGGTGGTGGTGGTTGTGGTGGTGGTGGTAGTTGTGGTGGTGGTAGTTGTGATGGTAGTAGTGGTGGTGGTAGTGGTGGTGGTGGTTGTGGTGGTGGTGGTAGTTGTGGTGGTGGTGGTGGTAGTTGTGGTGGTAGTAGTGGTGGTGGTAGTGGTGGTGGTTGTGGTGGTGGTGGAAGTTGTGGTGGTGGTAGTGGTGGTAGTTGTGGTGGTGGTGGTGGTGGTGGTAGTTGTGGTGGTGGTGGTGGTGGTAGTAGTAGTAGTTGTGGTGGTGGTAGTTGTGGTGGTGGTAGTGGTAGTTGTGGTGGTGGTGGTGGTAGTTGTGGTGGTGGTAGTGGTGGTAGTAGTGGTGGTGGTAGTTGTGGTGGTGGTGGTGGTAGTTGTGGTGGTGGTGGTGGTAGTTGTGGAGGTGGTGGTAGTGGTGGTAGTTGTGGTGGTGGTGGTAGTTGTGGTGGTGGTGGTGGTGGTGGTAGTTGTGGTGGTGGTAGTTGTGGTGGTGGTGGTTGTAGTGGTGGTAGTTGTGGTGGTGGTGGTGGTAGTTGTGGTGGTGGTGGTAGTAGTTGTGGTGGTGGTGGTAGTAGTGGTGGTAGTTGTGGTGGTGGTGGTAGTAGTTGTGGTGGTGGTGGTGGTGGTGGTAGTGGTGGTAGTGGTGGTAGTTGTGGTGGTGGTGGTTGTAGTGGTGGTAGTTGTGGTGGTGGTGGTGGTGGTGGTGGTGGTAGTGGTGGTAGTTGTGGTGGTGGTGGTTGTAGTGGTGGTAGTTGTGGTGGTGGTGGTGGTGGTGGTGGTGGTGGTAGTTGTAGTGGTGGTAGTTGTGATGGTGGTGGTGGTGGTGGTGGTAGTTGTAGTGGTGGTAGTTGTGGTGGTGGTGGTGGTGGTAGTTGTGGTGGTGGTGGTGGTGGTAGTAGTAGTAGTTGTGGTGGTGGTAGTTGTGGTGGTGGTAGTGGTAGTTGTGGTGGTGGTGGTGGTAGTTGTGGTGGTGGTAGTGGTGGTAGTAGTGGTGGTGGTAGTTGTGGTGGTGGTGGTGGTGGTAGTTGTGGTGGTGGTGGTGGTAGTTGTGGTGGTGGTGGTAGTTGTGGTGGTGGTGGTGGTAGTGGTGGTAGTTGTGGTGGTGGTGGTTGTAGTGGTGGTAGTTGTGGTGGTGGTGGTGGTAGTTGTGGTGGTGGTGGTAGTAGTTGTGGTGGTGGTGGTAGTAGTGATGGTAGTTGTGGTGGTGGTGGTAGTAGTTGTGGTGGTGGTGGTGGTGGTGGTAGTGGTGGTAGTTGTGGTGGTGGTGGTTGTAGTGGTGGTAGTTGTGGTGGTGGTGGTGGTGGTGGTGGTGGTGGTAGTGGTGGTAGTTGTGGTAGTTGTGGTGGTGGTGGTGGTGGTGGTGGTGGTGGTAGTTGTAGTGGTGGTAGTTGTGGTGGTGGTGGTGGTGGTGGTGGTGGTAGTTGTAGTGGTGGTAGTTGTGGTGGTGGTGGTGGTGGTGGTGGTAGTTGTGGTGGTGGTGGTTGTAGTGGTGGTGGTGGTAGTGGTGGTAGTTGTAGTGGTGGTAGTTGTGGTGGTGGTGGTGGTGGTAGTGGTGGTAGTTGTGGTGGTAGTTGTGGTGGTGGTGGTTGTAGTGGTGGTAGTTGTGGTGGTGGTGGTGGTGGTGGTGGTAGTTGTGGTGGTAGTTGTGGTGGTGGTGGTTGTAGTGGTGGTAGTTGTGGTAGTAGTTGTGGTGGTGGTGGTTGTAGTGGTGGTAGTTGTGGTGGTGGTGGTGGTAGTTGTGGTGGTGGTGGTGGTGGTGGTTGTGGTGGTGGTGGTGGTGGTGGTGGTGGTGGTGGTGGTGGTGGTGGTGGTGGTGGTGGTGGTGGTGGTAGTTGTGGTGGTGGTGGTGGTGGTGGTGGTGGTAGTTGTGGTGGTGGTGGTGGTGGTGGTGGTAGTTGTTGTGGTGGTGGTGGTGGTGGTGGTGGTAGTGGTGGTAGTTGTGGTGGTAGTTGTGGTGGTGGTGGTGGTGGTGGTGGTGGTAGTTGTGGTAGTTGTGGTGGTAGTTGTGGTGGTGGTGGTGGTAGTGGTGGTGGTGGTGGTGGTGGTGGTAGTGGTGGTGGTGGTGGTAGTAGTGGTGGTGGTGGTGGTAGTGGTGGTAGTTGTGGTGGTGGTGGTGGTGGTAGTGGTGGTGGTGTATGTAGGCGTGTTCTTACCAAGTGGAGAGCTTTCTCTCTGAGTTCTCTCCAGTTCATACGCTCTCTGCTCCCACTCCTCCTCTCTTCCATCTCTCTCTCCCTGCCTCTCCCAGGGAGCTTTATGGGCAGGGCTTCGTTCTGAGTGACAGGGCGATGGGGGCTGGAGATTGGGCACCACGCTACACACAGCCACGCCCCTTCTACTAGCTCCGCCCAGAATGTGTTGCGAGGAATCAGATGACAGGAAGCTGCTCATCTGAGGGGTGACAGGAGAGGGTTAACACACATATACACACACGCACACACATATACACACACACACACACACACTCCTCTACCCTACCTGGCTGGTAGAGAGAGAGCTCTCGCTGGTGGCCATTTTATCTCCGTCTACACCTCTCATTGCTAGGTTGTTGTTGTTGCCAGGCCAACCAGGTAGCTTCGTCGTTGGGTGTGTAGTTGGCCGTACCATCACCTGAGGAGGCCCCGCCCCCGCCCCCGCCCCCCCTCCACCTACACCTCCATCTCTGTCGCCATAACTACCGACGCTGACCCCGGGCTGACCCCGGGGGTCAGCAGCGACACGTACAGCCTTGAACTCGATGCCTTCCGACCCCATCCCCGTCTTCGTCAGCAGGTAGCTGGTCTCCACAGAGACAGCAGACACGCCCACCCCCGTCCCGACCCCACCCACTGCCATACCCTCCTTTGCCCCTCCCCCTCCCCCATCCTGGCTGAGACCATAGTCCTTCCTCTGGAACCTGATCTTCTTCCTGAAGATAACGTAGAGGAGGAGGAGGAGGGAGATGACGAAGATCAGGACTCCGATCCCGATGATCTCTACTGGACCCACGTAGGAGAGAGACTCCTAGGAGGAGAAACAAATCACTGGATACATGGATAACACAAAGTTTCAGAATCAGAAAACACTTCCAACAAACATCAACAGATGAGAATAAATGATGATGATGTCATGACCTCAGTAAGTCTTAAATTAACAGATGATCAAGTTCTCAACTCACACAGGCTACTGTATGGAAGAATGCATCTGTACTAATTCAACAACAGGTAGCTTTCTCCCTTTGACTGGACGTAAAAAAGAGCAACAAGATATCACAGATTCACTTCAGAATCTGACGTTTAAATTCTGACGTTTTTAGAGGTCTGCTTAGCACTGAGATGGTGCCTAGCGGACAGAAAGTTGACTAGCATTCTGGACCCCGTGAAACCCTGGGTAACCCTGAGAACATCAGAAC
>NC_059218.1:47327374-47342374 GCF_020615455.1 Coregonus clupeaformis | reverse complement strand
TATAGACATAATATGACATTTGAAATGTCTTTATTCTTTTGAAACTTCTGAGTGTAATGTTTACTGTTAATATTTATTGCTTACTATCTACTTCACTTGCTTTGGCAATGTTAACACACGTTTCCCATGCCAATAAAGCCCTTAAATAGAAATTGAATTGAGAGAGAGAGAGAAACAGAGAGAGAGAGAGACATAGAGAGAGAGACAGAGAGAGAGACAGAGAGAGAGAGAGAGACAGAGAGAGAGAGAGAGAAAGAGAGAGAGAGAGAGAGAGAGACATAGAGAGAGAGACAGGGAGAGAGAGAGAGAGAGATGGAGAGAGAGAGAGAGAGAGAGAGAGAGAGAGAGAGAGAGAGAGAGAGAGAGAGAGACATAGAGAGAGAGACAGGGAGAGAGAGAGAGAGAGATGGAGAGAGAGAGAGAGAGAGAGAGAGAGAGACACATAGAGAGAGACATAGAGAGAGAGACCCCCCCCACACACACACACACACACACACACACACACACAGAGAGAGAAAGACAGAGGGCTCTATTTTAACAAACACATCTGGCGGTAGTGCTATACCTTCAGAAATATTTTTGCTAATTTCACAATCACTATTATTATTACTATTACCGGTGTAGTAACTGGTGGTGGCGTGAAAGGGCTGGGTTTAGATAAATAAAGGGTTGGGTTTAGATAAAGGGCTGGGTTTAGATAAATAAAGGGCTGGGTTTAGATAAATAAAGGGTTTAGATAAATAAACAAGTTGTAGCTGTGTCAAGGCCAATCAGAGAGAGCTGACCCACACTGGCCAATCAGAAAGAGCTGACCCACACTGGCCAATCAGAGAGAGCTCCATGTATAAATATATGGTTGCTTCAAGTTGTGTACTTACGGTCTTTTATGTAACCTATAAACAATGTCATCAACTCCCAATTATTCTATGTAACCTATAACGCTGTCATGGATGTTTGTCCTATCAGTCGAAGATATTATTTATTAAATTATTTATTAGTATTTATAAAAACTATACAGTAGCCTATGTAGTAGTATACTATAGCCTATTCAGTTTTTTATAAAAAGTAATTGGCTTCAACATTAAAATATTATCCTACATTGCGTTTGCATTTGGAAATGGATTGCATGGCCGAGCCACGGACACGCCTACCAAACGTCATCATAACATTAGCCTACCTGTTGACGTTGTGACGTCACGAGAGGCTACACAGCTTTCAGCGGGATTGCTCAAGTAGTGCAAGGAGACAAGGTTCAAACAAAACAAGGATTTTATTATAGGTCTTGGGAAATTAACGAAAATATAACAAAATTCTGTTCTCTTGTGGCTCTTTAAGGGTTAACAGTTCAGGGATGTCTCTTCCACATCCAAAATCATAATTCTCACTCGCTCAGATAACTTTTCCCCAGCCTTACTGTAGTCCACGTTGCAGCTAGTGGCCAACCCAGCAAAAAGTCCTTCCAAATGTCTCTCACGTATTTCCACAGGTGCATATATCCAAAGGTGAGTATTTCCCAAAGGTAAGTATCTCCAAATCCTTATATTCCTCATGGAAGTGGACGTGCAGCACTCTTGTCCTCCAGAGAGCCCAGGTTGGAGACTGTGTCTCTTCACCCCCACACACTCCCTCAGTGTGTCTCTTCCCTTCCCAAACCTTCAGCTCATCAGCTCCTCATTTGTTTCAGCTGCGTGGGAAGATTGGCCATAGAGGGGTGGAGTTCCCGACCATACCAGCAGATGGAGCCATAGCTGTCTGGGTTTGCAGCCACCTCAGGGGGATGTAACGTCCCTCCAGGACACAGCCTCTCGTGACATCACACATCCCCCTCCCTCGGGACCCGACGTCCTGCGTCGGGTAAAGGCAGCGAAGAAGGCATCACGCCGGGAGAGGGCGTCCGCATTGCCGTGGTGCTTGCCAGCCCTGTGGACAACAGAAAAGTTAAACGGTTGCAAGCTCAAAAACCATCTGGTTACTCTACTGTTTGATTCCTTGTTCTTGGCCATCCACTGCAGAGGGGCGTGATCAGATACCACCATGAAACGTCGGCCCAGGAGATAGAACCGAAGGGACTCCAGGGCCCAGACTACAGCCAGACATTCTTTCTCCACCGTTGAATAGTTCTTCTCTCTTGGAAGTAACTTTCTGCTTAGGTAGAGAATGGGATGTTCTTCACCGTCATGTGCCTGGGTGAGGACAGCACCCAGACCCACCTCCGAAGCATCCGCTTGGACAATGAATTCCTTCTTGAAGTCTGGTGCTACCAGGATCGGACTGGAGCAGAGTGCTCGCTTCAGGTTGAGGAAAGCCGCCTCCGCCGCAGGGTTCCACTTCACCATTCGTGAGTGGCGTTTGGTCGTCAGCTCCGTCAACGGTGCAGCTATGGTAGCAAAATCTGCAATAAAGCGTCTATAGTAGCCAGCGAGGCCCAAAAATGACCTTACTTGCTTCTTGGTGATGGGCTGCGGCCAGTCCTGTATGGCCCGCAGTTTGGCTTCCTGTGGTTTGACCAACCCCCGCCCAATGGTGTACCCCAGGTAGTTTGTCTCACTGAAGGCCAGCTTGCACTTCTTCGGGTTTGCCGTGAGCCCTGCTTCCCTGAGCGAATCCAGCACCGCTTGTACCCGGGGTATGTGGCTGGCCCAATCCGGACTTTTGTATAACAACATCATCCAAATAAGCCGCTGCGTACCTCTTGTGGGGCGCGTAAGGACTCGATCCATCAGGCGTTGGAACGTGGCAGGTGCCCCGTGGAGACCAAACGGAAGTCGGGTATACTGGTAGAGCCCCTCCGGGGTGGCAAAGGCTGTCTTCTCCTTAGACGCCGGGGGTCAGGGGGCACCTGCCAGTAGCCTTTTGTGAGATCAAGAGTGGTTAGGAAACGAGCATGCCCCAAGGAGTCTATTAAATCATCGACACGAGGCATTGGGTATGCATCAAATTCAGACACTTCATTCAACTTTCGATAGTCATTACAAAATCGTACTGAACCGTCTGGCTTGGGAACTAGTACGATGGGACTTGCCCAGGCACTGTGGGACTCTTCGATTACTCCCAACTCCCGCATCTTCCTTACCTCCTTCTGTATAACCACTTTACGAGCCTCTGGCACGCTGTACGGGCGCTGGTTTACCGTTCGGCCAGGCATGGTGCGGATCTCATGTTGGACCACCTCTGTGTGACCGGGAAGGAGGAGAAGACATCCTGGTTCTGCTCCACGAGTTCCAGGGCCATCTGTCGTTGATGTGGGGACAGATTTGGACCCAGCTGAACCTCTTCTCGCGCCGGTTCCTTGGTCTCTGTGGGGGTAGACAGCTGAACAGCGCCTCTCTGGCGTGCCACTTCTTTAAAAGGTTAACATGATAAATCTGCTCAGTTTTCCTTTTATCTGGTTGCCTCACCTTGTAGTTTACTTCTCCCATGCGTTCAATGACCTCATATGGTCCTTGCCAGGTTGCCAGGAATTTACACTCAACGGTTGGCACCAGGACCAGCACTCTGTCCCCCGGCTTAAACTCCCTGGGTTGAGCAGATCTGTTGTAGGAGGCTTGCTGTTGCCGCTGACTGGCCTCCAGGTGTTCCCGCATCATGGGATAGATGGCCTTCATTCTCTCCCTCATAGCCCCGACATGGTCGATCAGTGTCCGCTGTTGGCATGGCTGCTCCTCCCAGGCCTCCTTGGCGATGTCGAGCAGTCCTCTGGGTCTGTAGGAAAGCAAGAGCTCAAAGGGTGAAAAACCAGTAGAAGACTGAGGTACCTCTCTCACCGCAAATAATATGTAGGGTAACAGCTGATCCCAGTTGCGCCCATCTTCCCCTACCGCTTTCCGCAGCATGGATTTTAGTGTTTTGTTAAAACGTTCGACTAGGCCATCTGTCTGGGGGTGGTAGACCGAGGGTTCTCAGCTGTTTGATTTTCAGTAAAGCACAGAGTTCTTTCATCACTCTGGACATGAATGGAGTCCCTTGGTCCGTCAATATCTCTTTTGGGATTCCCAGACTAGTTGAGAGACGGAACAACTCCTTGGCGATTTGTCTGGATGTAGCCTTCCTCAGCGGAATGGCCTCCGGGTACCGGGATGCATAGTCCAGAATGACCAGAATGTATTGATGTCCCCTGGAACTTTTCGGTAAGGGCCCGACTATGTCTAATCCAATCCTCTCAAAAGGAGTTTCGATAATGGGCAAGGGAATGAGCGGGTTTCTATATGTGGGCTTTGGCGCAACCTGCTGACACTCAGGGCAACTACGGCAGTAGTTCTCTATCTCTTTGTGTACTCCTGGCCAAAAGAAACGTTGCATGATTCTTTCCTTAGTCTTCTCTACCCCCAAGTGGGCCCTCAGCGGGTGTGTGTGTGCTAGGTTGAGTACTGTGGCCCGATAGGGCTGTGGCACGAGGAGCTGTTCATGCACTTCATCATTTTTCTTGACTATCTGATATACTAACCCCGGTTTACTGCGAAATGGGGGTAAGTAGGGTTTGTCTTATCACCTAACACTACCCCTTCTAATACCTGCACATTTCTTAAGGCATTTGCAAGAGTAGGATCTTGTAATTGAGCCGTACCATACTGGCCTGTGAGAGGGGGAAGCTCTTGGGTGCCTGGGACGTCTTCTTCACTGGAGAACGGAGCACTTTCCTGGGCTGCGTTCTCTTCTCCCGTATCCGGACCAGTCTCGGTGTCGGTCTGGCCACCTGCCATCCCTATCAGAGCCCGGGCGGGAGTAAGTAACTCGGAGGATTGCACCGGAGCCTTCCCAGGATGAGTCTTGCCTCTCCGTTTCCGAGGTACTCGGGTTATCCTCTCCTGAGACTCTCTCCAGAGTGGGTAAAAGGCTGGGCAGTCTCGTCCAATTAGGACAGGGACGGGAGGGAATCAACCACCCCGCCGTCGTGTGTATGGTTCCCCGTGTGCTGGTCATTGTAAGTTCAGTAATGGGGTATTCTCTGGTGTCCCCATGGACACAGGAAACTGGGAGGACTTTCCCGGGGTCAGACACGTTGGGCCCACCAAATCCTTACGCACCAGGGTGGCCCGGCTACCCGATCCAGTAAGGCCTCCACATCATGGTGATTCACAGTTACCGGGCAGGTGGGGGTCGATCTGGGCCGCCATCTACGACTCCCAAGAGCGAGGCAAAACGGTGTGTGGGTGCTGAGCTGGAGGACTCCGCAGTGGGCATAGGTTCATCGGCTGGTTTCCCACACTGCCAGGAGATATGTCCCATCTCCCCACACCGGTAACACTGTCGAGTTTCCCCCCTCCTGGTGTACTCTTCTTGGACCCGCCTGGTTTCTGGCTCCCCCTGGAGCCGGGATAAGTCCTGACGTGGCTGGGTTCGAGACCTTGGGGGTCCTTTGGACGGGTTCTTCCCATTTGTGGTGGGGCCGCACTCCTGGGGTCTTTTCGGGAAGCATTCAGCATCTCCGCTGTGGCCTGGTACTTTTCCACAGCTTCCACGGTCAGATCAGCCGTGGTCAAGGCCTGTTGACTGATGAACCGTTTTGCCTCATAAGGCAGGGCGCGTGGGTAACGATCCACCACAATGGCCTCCACCACCGCCGCTGCTGTATTCCTCTGCGGATCCAGCCATTTCCTTGCGATTCGGACAAGTTCATGCATCTGCGCCCGAGGAGGTTGGTCTGGTTGGAAGGTCCAGCCGTGAAAGCGCTGGGCCATACCAAACTTTGTGAGTCCATATCTGCTGAGGATCTCAGACTTCAGGGCATCATAGTCAGTAACCTGGTCAGGGCCCAGGTCCCGGACAGCATTCAGCGATTCCCCGGTTAGAAAGGGGGCTAACAGACCAACCCACTGTTGCTTGGGCCAGGCTTCCCTAGTGGCCGTGGCCTCAAATGCATGCAGGTATGCCTCAATGTCATCGGTAGCTCCCATCTTAGATATAAAGTCACTTGCCTTTATTGGGCGGGTATTTTGGACAACCCTCTGTCTCTGCAACTGCAATTCCTCTGCCTTCAGAAGGTTGGCTTTCTTTTGCTCCTCCAAGAGAGCCATGTTTGCTTGCATCTGGGCTTGCTGGCCAGCAACAAGGGCTTTCAATATGTCCTCCATTTCAGTCGGCGGGGAGCCTACGGCCAACTTGGAAAACTGGGTGATCAAACCTTCGGTATCCTCCTCTGACATGCACTATTAACGCTTGAGCGTGCCCGTATTCTCCACCATCTGTGACGTCACGAGAGGCTACACAGCTTTCAGCGGGATTGCTCAAGTAGTGCAAGGAGACAAGGTTCAAACAAAACAAGGATTTTATTATAGGTCTTGGGAAATTAACGAAAATATAACAAAATTCTGTTCTCTTGTGGCTCTTTAAGGGTTAACAGTTCAGGGATGTCTCTTCCACATCCAAAATCATAATTCTCACTCGCTCAGATAACTTTTCCCCAGCCTTACTGTAGTCCACGTTGCAGCTAGTGGCCAACCCAGCAAAAAGTCCTTCCAAATGTCTCTCACGTATTTCCACAGGTGCATATATCCAAAGGTGAGTATTTCCCAAAGGTAAGTATCTCCAAATCCTTATATTCCTCATGGAAGTGGACGTGCAGCACTCTTGTCCTCCAGAGAGCCCAGGTTGGAGACTGTGTCTCTTCACCCCCCACACACTCCCTCAGTGTGTCTCTTCCCTTCCCAAACCTTCAGCTCATCAGCTCCTCATTTGTTTCAGCTGCGTGGGAAGATTGGCCATAGAGGGGTGGAGTTCCCGACCATACCAGCAGATGGAGCCATAGCTGTCTGGGTTTGCAGCCACCTCAGGGGGATGTAACGTCCCTCCAGGACACAGCCTCTCGTGACATCACAACGTGTAAACAAACAGCCTCATATCAACAGCCTAGTGGATTCAACATTACGGTTTCACATTTAGGTCCAAAAGAGGATAGTGGGAGATGCATTATTTAACAAAATGATACATTGAAAGCAATAAATAACTAGTTTCTAAAACAGGCTTCCCAGTCACTGTCGTCTTTCATTCAATGGGCAACGGCTCCAAAATTGCATTGAATAGCCAGGACGAGGAATCATTATAATACGTTTGGTTTTTAATCAAGATTTTTTAAACAACAACAACAACAATACTTGTAAATAGGGTCAAAAGCACCAGGATAAACAAGACGCTGAACCAGGACTATGATCATGTGGGAGGTGGGAATTTACCAGTTGTGAAGTCATAAATACCAGTGGGATGCATTCATGTGATTTGAACTCGTTGAGAAACACTGATTTGCTAATGGCCAACAAGCTGTGTCAACCATTAACTAAAAGTACAGCTATCATGCTTGTAAACTAATTATAGGGTTCAAAAACCATATTAATAGACTCCTTTTTATAAATAATGTTTTGTTGTTTCATTTAACTGCCGAAAAATGCTGTTATAGAGTCCATTTCCTTAGTAGGTGATGTCAGAGGTCACCATGTGGAAGAAGTGGGTGCTCAGGATGATAGTCCGTTTCCCACTAGTAATTACCAGTTGGAGGGCCGTTCAAATGATTTTCCCCCCCAGTCGTATGGGGTAAATTCCCACTTGGTTACGAACGCACCATGACACTGCCTCCTTTAGCGCCAAATGAGCACTTGGTTACGAACGCACCATGACACTGCCTCCTTTAGCGCCAAATGAGCACTTGGTTACGAACGCACCATGACACTGCCTCCTTTAGTGCCAAATGAGCACTTGGTTACGAACGCACCATGACACTGCCTCCTTTAGCACCAAATGAGCACTTGGTTACGAACGCACCATGACACTGCCTCCTTTAGCGCCAAATGAGCACTTGGTTACGAACGCACCATGACACTGCCTCCTTTAGCGCCAAATGAGCACTTGGTTACGAACGCACCATGACACTGCCTCCTTTAGCGCCAAATGAGCACTTGGTTACGAACGCACCATGACACTGCCTCCTTTAGCGCCAAATGAGCACTTGGTTACTGAACACACCATGACACTGCCTCCTTTAGCGCCAAATGAGCACTTGGTTACGAAAGCACCATGACACTGCCTCCTTTAGCGCCAAATGAGCACTTGGTTACTGAACGCACCATGACACTGCCTCCTTTAGCGCCAAATGAGCACTTGGTTACGAACGCACCATGACACTGCCTCCTTTAGCGCCAAATGAGCACTGGTTACTGAACGCACCATGACCCTGCCTCCTTTAGCGCCAAATGAGCACTTGGTTACGAACGCACCATGACACTGCCTCCTTTAGCGCCAAATGAGCACTTGGTTCTGAACGCACCATGAAACTGCCTCCTTTAGCGCCAAATGAGCACTTGGTTACGAACGCACCATGACACTGCCTCCTTTAGCGCCAAATGAGCACTTGGTTACGAACGCACCATGACACTGCCTCCTTTAGCGCCAAATGAGCACTTGGTTACGAACGCACCATGACACTGCCTCCTTTAGCGCCAAATGAGCACTTGGTTCTGAACGCACCATGACACTGCCTCCTTTAGCGCCAAATGAGCACTTGGTTACGAACGCACCATGACACTGCCTCCTTTAGCGCCAAATGAGCACTTGGTTAAGAAAGCACCATGACACTGCCTCCTTTAGCGCCAAATGAGCACTTGGTTACGAACGCACCATGACACTGCCTCCTTTAGCGCCAAATGAGCACTTGGTTACGAACGCACCATGACACTGCCTCCTTTAGCGCCAAATGAGCACTTGGTTACGAACGCACCATGACACTGCCTCCTTTAGCGCCAAATGAGCACTTGGTTACTGAACGCACCATGACACTGCCTCCTTTAGCGCCAAATGAGCACTTGGTTACTGAACGCACCATGACACTGCCTCCTTTAGCGCCAAATGAGCACTTGGTTCTGAACGCACCATGACACTGCCTCCTTTAGCGCCAAATGAGCACTTGGTTACGAAAGCACCATGACACTGCCTCCTTTAGCGCCAAATGAGCACTTCGGTTACTGAACGCACCATGACACTGCCTCCTTTAGCGCCAAATGAGCACTTGGTTACGAACGCACCATGACACTGCCTCCTTTAGCGCCAAATGAGCACTTGGTTACGAACGCACCATGACACTGCCTCCTTTAGCGCCAAATGAGCACTTGTGACTCTCATAAAGGGGGCGTGTCTGTAGCACGGTACATCTCCCACTCCGGGGTAACGTGATTGGCTGTCACTGTTAAGGAAACGCAACAGGTATTACCTGTTTGCTGAACAAGAGGGAAGTTGAAAGTGGCTTGAGCACTTTCACGCGGTTCTGGAAACCCCTTATTCACACCCACCTTAGACTGGGAACATATCCGCGGCTATAAACTATTTTCCTTCAATTCATTACATTTACATTTTAGTCATTTAGCAGACGCTCTTATCCAGAGCGACTTACAGTTAAGTGAGTGCATACATTATTCTTTTATCTTTTCATACTGGCCCCCCCATGGGAATCGAACCCACAACCCTGGCGTTGCAAACGCCATGCTCTACCAACTGAGCTACATCCCTGCCGGCCATTCCCTCCCCTACACCGGGCCAATTGTGCGCCGCCCCATGGGTCTCCCGGTCGCGGCCGGCTACGACAGAGCCTGGATTCGAACCAGGATCTCTAGTGACACAGCTAGACCAATGCCTTAGACAACTGCGCCACTCGGGAGACAAGCGAGATTTGGACACTTGGTGTTTTTACTTAATTCTTCATTTTTTATAATTTAATTATTTGCTATTTTTTACTTATCTATTTCTACTTAACACTTTAAAAAATATATATATTTTCTTAAAAACTGCATTGTTGGTTAAGGTCAGTAAGCATTTCACCTGTTCTATTCGGCACATGTGGCAAATAAAATGTGATTTGATTTGGTTTGATAATGCCGATTCTGATCCAACCAGAAATGCCATACATTGTGCCACTGGCCTGAGACGATTGAAGTTCAATATGTAGCCTAGATGTAGTAGGATCACATTAACTAGCTAGCTAGCTAACTTAGCTGGTTCATTGTTGCCCATGCGAGGAAGTCAGGCTAGCAAGCATTTTAGCCAGGTAGCCTTGTCTAGGACATCCAGAACTAAAAGTGTGGGTCAGTAACTGAAAGATTAACCGACAAGCCGACAAGAAAAAAAAGAAAAAAAGAAAAAAAAAAATCTGTCAATGTGCCCTTGAGCAAGGCACTTCACCCTAGTTTGCGCCAGTTTGCCGTACCACTATGGCTGACTCTGTAAAACAACACATTACACTGCACCTATGTAACAATAAAACTACTTTTTTTTTTTTTTTTACTACCGTATGTCATATACCGTTTTGCCAACGTGAAAGAGAGGAGGATGACATTGGCGTCCATCCAGTCTAGTAGGGTGAGTCAGCACACATCAGCACCATAGACAGCAACATGATATTTAGCAACATTGATTAGACTCAATTATTTTTTTATCATCTTTAAGTTTGTTTTCACTATATTACACTAAGCATATATTTTTGCCTAGTTTATTTAATTATGTTTAAATGGTGCTGGAATAACGGAGGCAGTTTTCTTTGCGCTGAATTGCAGTAATTCTCTACGGTTCTAAATCAGTAGTCGTTTACGTGAACTTGACCACATGGCAGGTCATGTGACTGTAGGCACATCAAACGTTCAGCCTGCTTCCCGAATGCTGGAAGGGAAACAGGAACCCCTTCTCTACAGCACCTAGTTAAATTGCGTTTAGGAGTTAAAACCTACAGGAGGGTAGCTCTCCAGGAACAGGGTTGGAGTTAAAACCTACAGGAGGGTTTCTCCAGGAACAGGGTTGGAGTTAAAACCTACAGGAGGGTAGCTCTCCAGGAACAGGGTTGGAGTTAAAACCTACAGGAGGGTCTCTCTCCAGGAACAGGGTTGGAGTTAAAACCTACAGGAGGGTATCTCTCCAGGAACAGGGTTGGAGTTAAAACCTACAGGAGGGTATCTCTCCAGGAACAGGGTTGGAGTTAAAACCTACAGGATGGTATCTCTCCAGGAACAGGGTTGGAGTGAAAACCTACAGGAGGGTAGCTCTCCAGGAACAGGGTTGGAGTTAAAACCTACAGGAGGGTTTCTCTCCAGGAACAGGGTTAGAGTTAAAAACCTACAGGAGGGTAGCTCTCCAGGAACAGGGTTAGAGTTAAAACCTACAGGAGGGTATCTCTGCAGGAACAGGGTTGGAGTTAAAAACCTACAGGAGGGTATCTCTCCAGGAACAGGGTTGGAGTTAAAACCTACAGGAGGGTATCTCTCCAGGAACAGGGTTAGAGTTAAAAACCTACAGGAGGGTCTCTCTCCAGGAACAGGGTTGGAGTTAAAACCTACAGGAGGGTCTCTCTCCAGGAACAGGGTTGGAGTTAAAACCTACAGGAGGGTATCTCTCCAGGAACAGGGTTGGAGTTAAAACCTACAGGAGGGTATCTCTCCAGGAACAGGGTTGGAGTTAAAACCTACAGGAGGGTATCTCTCCAGGAACAGGGTTGGAGTTAAAAACCTACAGGAGGGTGTCTCTCCAGGAACAGGGTTGGAGTTAAAAACCTACAGGAGGGTATCTCTCCAGGAACAGGGTTGGAGTGAAAAACTACAGGAGGGTAGCTCTCCAGGAACAGGGTTAGAGTTAAAAACCTACAGGAGGGTATCTCTCCAGGAACAGGGTTAGAGTTAAAACCTACAGGAGGGTATCTCTCCAGGAACAGGGTTGGAGTGAAAACCTACAGGATGGTATCTCTCCAGGAACAGGTTTGGAGTTAAAACCTACAGGAGGGTTTCTCCAGGAACAGGGTTGGAGTTAAAACCTACAGGAGGGTATCTCTCCAGGAACAGGGTTGGAGTTAAAACCTACAGGAGGGTCTCTCTCCAGGAACAGGGTTGGAGTTAAAACCTACAGGAGAGTAGCTCTCCAGGAACAGGGTTGGAGTTAAAACCTACAGGAGGGTATCTCTCCAGGAACAGGGTTAGAGTTAAAAACCTACAGGAGGGTATCTCTCCAGGAACAGGGTTAGAGTTAAAAACCTACAGGAGGGTATCTCTCCAGGAACAGGGTTAGAGTTAAAAACCTACAGGAGGGTATCTCTCCAGGAACAGGGTTGAAGTTAAAAACCTACAGGAGGGTATCTCTCCAGGAACAGGGTTAGAGAGCCCCGTTTTAATATCCTCTTATCTGCCCGTGGTTCCTTTCACCTGCACACAGTCAAAAATAGGGCTTCCTCCTGCCAATCCCCTTCTTATTAACAATATTATCACCTGCACACTGGTCCATCCTGTCAGGCAGACACTGGCAGAGAGAGGGCGCTGTGGGGCTGGAACGAACACACTGCATGTCTATAGGACAGGATTGTCCCTCACACCGCGCCTCCACGGGATTGGGACAGGTTCCTCCTGGGAGGCGGGGGGTGTAAAGAAAGGAAGGACAGAGTGAGGGTGAGAAAGACACAGCAAGGGGGGGTGGGGGGGGGGATGAAAAGGTCAAATGATGAAAATAGGCTGTGTGTGTATTGACCTGGGCAGGTGCATGTCTCCATTCGGCTGTACCGTGGGGTGACCAGGCTGACTGTCGGTGTGCTGTAGCTGACCATCGCTCCACCCTCCACCACAAGGGCCTGCTCACACACTCTGTCCCCACAGTTGAGCTCCCCTGAGCAGGCTAGCCCCAGCACCTCTGCCCCCGCCAGGACACCCTGGAGTTGCCCTCTCTGGCCTCCTCTAGCCGACTCCCCTCCCTGTCCTCTCCCCTCCCCTCTCCTCCCCGCCTCCCCCATCCTATGGATCAGCTCCTGTGGGGTGAGGTACCCTCCTCCCCCTCCTCCACCCTCTTCTTCCCCCTCTGGTCTCTCCATGGCCAGGAGTAGGTCGATGCCCCCAGACACCGGCTGCACACCGAGAATATGCAGAGGGTCCTGTTGTTGCTCAAGCGATGACGAACCCCAGCCGACTACGCCACGCAGCCTCTGTTTGAAAGAGAAAAATGGTATTAGTCATATCAAACTTTATTAGTCATAAACTTTATTAGTCAAAAAACCTTTTGTCAAAACAACTTTATAAGTAAAAAAGAAAATGTAATAAAATGACTAAGTTATTAGTAATCATCCCTTCCAAGACAGAAAAACAGATACAGAGAGGTGCTAACCCCTGGTACTAACCCCTGGTACTAACCCCTGGTACTAACCCCTGGTACTAACCCCAGGTACTAACCCCTGGTACTAACCCCAGGTACTAACCCCTGGTACTAACCCCAGGTACTAACCCCTGGTACTAACCCCTGGTACTAACCCCAGGTACTAACCCCTGGTACTAACCCCAGGTACTAACCCCTGGTACTAACCCCTGGTACTAACCCCTGGTACTAACCCCTGGTACTAACCCTAACCCCTGGTACTAACCCCTGGTACTAACCCCTGGTACTAACCCCAGGTACAAACCCCTGGTACTAACCCTAACCCCTGGTACTAACCCCTGGTACTAACCCCTGGTACTAACCCTAACCCCTGGTACTAACCCTAACCCCTGGTACTAACCCCAGGTACAAACCCCTGGTACTAACCCTAACCCCTGGTACTAACCCCTGGTACTAACCCTAACCCCTGGTACTAACCCTAACCCCTGGTACTAACCCCTGGTACTAACCCCTGGTACTAACCCTAACCCCTGGTACTAACCCCTGGTGCTAACCCTAACCCCAGGTGCTAACCCTAACCCCTGGTACTAACCCCTGGTACTAACCCCTGGTACTAACCCCTGGTACTAACCCTAACCCCTGGTACTAACCCCTGGTGCTAACCCTAACCCCAGGTGCTAACCCTAACCCCTGGTACTAACCCCTGGTACTAACCCCTGGTACTAACCCCTGGTACTAACCCCTGGTACTAACCCTAACCCCTGGTACTAACCCCAGGTACTAACCACTGGTACTAACCCCTGGTACTAACCCCTGGTACTAACCCTAACCCCAGGTACTAACCCTAACCCCTGGTACTAACCCTAACCCCTGGTACTAACCCTAACCCCTGGTACTAACCCTAACCCCAGGTACTAACCCTAACCCCTGGTACTAACCCCTGGTACTAACCCTAACCCCTGGTACTAACCCCAGGTACTAACCCCTGGTACTAACCCCTGGTACTAACCCCTGGTACTAACCCCTGGTACTAACCCTAACCCCTGGTACTAACCCCTGGTACTAACCCCTGGTACTAACCCCAGGTACAAACCCCTGGTACTAACCCTAACCCCTGGTACTAACCCCTGGTACTAACCCCCTGGTACTAACCCTAACCCCTGGTACTAACCCCCAGGTACAAACCCCTGGTACTAACCCTAACCCCTGGTACTAACCCCCTGGTACTAACCCCTGGTACTAACCCTAACCCCTGGTACTAACCCTAACCCCTGGTACTAACCCTAACCCCTGGTACTAACCCCTGGTACTAACCCTAACCCCTGGTACTAACCCCTGGTGCTAACCCTAACCCCAGGTGCTAACCCTAACCCCTGGTACTAACCCCTGGTACTAACCCCTGGTACTAACCCCTGGTACTAACCCTAACCCCTGGTACTAACCCCTGGTGCTAACCCCTGGTACTAACCCCTGGTACTAACCCCTGGTACTAACCCCTGGTACTAACCCTAACCCCTGGTACTAACCCCAGGTACTAACCCCTGGTACTAACCCCTGGTACTAACCCCTGGTACTAACCCTAACCCCAGGTACTAACCCTAACCCCTGGTACTAACCCTAACCCCTGGTACTAACCCTAACCCCAGGTACTAACCCTAACCCCTGGTACTAACCCTAACCCCAGGTACTAACCCTAACCCCTGGTACTAACCCTAACCCCAGGTACTAACCCTAACCCCTGGTACTAACCCCTAACCCCCAGGTACTAACCCTAACCCCTGGTACTAACCCTAACCCCAGGTACTAACCCTAACCCCTGGTACTAACCCTAACCCCTGGTACTAACCCTAACCTCTGGTACTAACCCTAACCCCTGGTACTAACCCTAACCCCAGGTACTAACCCCTG